>NC_072735.1:110997038-111050812 GCF_026930045.1 Uloborus diversus
ATCTTGAATTCAAATTATGTTTTTCGCAATCACAAGTGTGTGTATGTAGGCGTGTGTGTTTGTGTGTGGGGGTATGTGTGATTGTGTGTAGGTGTATGTGTATGTGTGTAGGTGTATGTGTATGTGTGTAGGTGTATGTGTATGTGTGTAGGTGTATGTGTGTAGGTGTATGTGTATGTGTGTAGGCATGTGTGTTTGTCTGTGTGCTGGCATAAGTGTGTGGGTAGTTGTGTATATGAATGTGTGTATGTGTGTAGGCATGTGTTTGTGTCAGTGTGGAGGCATGAATGTGTGGGTAGTTGTGTGTATGTGTGCGTGTGTGTAGTTGTGTATGTATGCGCGTGTGTGTAGGACATGGATGCAACCTGGAGACGGCTTTCGCTATAGGAGCAGCATCGTGAGGAGCCGGTCGACGGTGACAGGGTGCGGAGGGTGGCGGTGGGAAAATAAAAAGATAGGACATCAAAACAGTCAAATGAGAACAATAAGCAAACGTGATTGCTCAAAAAAGAAAAATATAGAAGAAAGTTTCGTGATGGCCATAACATACTAGTTAGCTGTTGACACCAAAATAAAATCAGCTCTTATACCTACTAAGGGCTACTTGCCGATAAATTTTTCTTTCATTCCGTTTACTATTTCTTGTTAAGTATGTCTTCGTTCATCTTTTTCCTGAGAAAAAAAAACGGAATTTCAAACCTCCCCCCTTTTAAAAGTAAAATCTGCCTAAGTTTAGCCTTGAATGAACGTAAACGACTAGTAACTATGGCGACGAAAATGTGTACTCTTAATAAATATTAAAACAATGAGTTAGCTTACTCTCGTCGTCATGGCAATTGAAAAATCAGAGCAACATCAACTTCGATCAAGTGAGGATAGTAAGCAATTCGTGATTGCTCAAAAGACTTTTATTCTTTTTTGACAGATTTCAGTTTTTACAATCAAGAACTACATCCAGGTTATTATTCTGTTTGTAAAAATTGTATTTTTGCATGAATTTTATTTTACATTAAAAGATTTTTTTATTCATTCTAAAAATAAAAAAAGAGCACTAATGAACAGGAGTTTGGCATTGCATAATTTACTCGCAACGTAAGATCCTCTGTCGACGTTTGAAAGATGATAAATGTTTGAAATACCTTGAAATTCTAAAAAAAATTAAAAAAAAAACGAGCTGATGTGTGCATCACTTGACCTCCTTTTACTCCAAATTGATGTTATTTCTCCATTATGCGCAATTTTAATGTGATTCAATTGTTTACTCTCTAAATATCACCAACAGTGGCCAAATTAAAACCAAATAAAAAAAAAGCCAAATTTGACGCCAGATTGGCGACAAAACTTGGCGACAAAAAGACTGGCGATATATCGCCTAGTGTCCGACAAATTATAACACAACTTGAGTTTACATCAAAATTAACTATGATTTCCCCCAAAAGAGGGAAAAGGCCCCCTTAGAAACATCAGAATGCAACCAAAAGGGAAGGTGCACAACTAGACCCCACTAGGAGTCTACGTACTAAATTTCAACTTTCTAGGACATACCGTTTTTGAGTTATGCGAGACACATACACACATACCCACATACATACGTACATACGGGCGTCACGAGAAAATTCGTTGTATTTCGGGTGTCTGTACGTTCCTAGGCATATATTCACGTGTGATCGGGTCGAAAAACAAACTCAACATTCATTCGCAGATGAGAAAAATGGGGTAAAATATAAGGTTGAATATCGATGGCCCGCAGAAATCAAGGTGGTTTGATCAATTTTGTATAGAATCAACGGGAATAAAGGGCAACAATCAATTAAAAGGGATCACGTGACTGGTATTTACCAATAAAAAAGACAGTAGTATAATGTTAGGCTTTGAGCAAGGTGAGACCAATGATGAATCTTCTTGGCTAGAAAATCGCCCGTCATTTTTTGACGGGTGAAAATTTCTTCTACATTTGAACGAAGCCATTGCATGTTTGGTGATATTTTGATCGTTGAAATTTTAACCCTAACTCCAATGGATTAAACCCCCAACTCCAGTAGATAGACCCCATTGTAGACCCCTTTTTCTTTTCTTCATTCCCCTGAAATGACACAGTCTTATCAGTAAAACAGTTAAGTTACCGGATTTATTTCAGCCTTGTCACAATAAAGTCTTCCCCTGCCATGTCAAACATTACCAAAACACATTATCAAATTATCATGCCATGGCGCGTGTTTCACTTCTGATGACGTCAGGAGCGTTACTCGATCATTGACTATTATATGTATGAGTTTTGCTCAGGCAACATTTGAGTTTGAGATTAACTTTGAAGCACGTGTGTGAATTTCTTTTCTTTTTCTCTCTCTTTTTCGAATCTTGCTCAAGACAAACCACTTACCCCAAAACAAAAGAATATGGATTCAAACCTTTTTTTTGGAAGCTGCGCATCATGTATCAAACATTTTCAGAGACCCAAAGCAGCAAGTAATAGAAATAAAGGTTTTTTTTTTCTTTCAAAAATTAAAAGGATAAGGTTCTACGTTTGAATTCAAATACAATCTCGGAGGAAAGAAATACTTGAAAACAATCCATGCAATTCAAAAAATAAATTTTAATTTAAAGAATTTATGCTTCTGAAAAGATTTGCAAACAAAAGATTCGTACGCTTGACTGACAGAAGTTTTTTAAAAAGGATATATGTATCGATTCCAATGATATATCTATTGCATTTGATACTTTGTTCGCATAAAAGCTTTTGTAGATAATATTGTGTTTCAAAATCGCGCACTGAACCAGTGTTTCGACTTTTGAGGGATTTCTAAGATTAAATATTATTATTGGCATTTTAATGTTATTTATCGCATAAAATGTTAAATAACAACAAAGAAATTGTTTGAAATTGTATTGAATGTGGAATGATATTTCAGCGTTATTTGATCCCGCCACTGGAAATATCATTGTTTCAAGTTTCAAATACTTTGTGTGCTTACTTATCGGTTTCTTTTTTCAATTCAGATATATGTTAGGCATAATGTACAAAATTTTTCACAAGAAAATAATACTTGACAAAAGTACAATCAAAGGGTTAAAAGATTGTTTTATATTGTAGCTCTATTTCACGTTTGTGGTGAAATACATTTTTATCGGATGCAAGCATAAGTGAATGGAATATTAACAGTTTAAAACAAAATAAACAAAAAATAAAATTAATTGGAATTTTGTCATCTTGAATTCAAATTATGTTTTTCACAATCACGAGTGTGTGTGTGTATGTAGGCGTGTGTGTTTGTGTGTGTGTGGGGGGGGGGTATGTGTTTATGTGTGTAGGGGGTATGTGTGTGCGTAGGCATGTGTGTGTCTGTCTGCAGGCATGAGTGTTGGTCGTTGTGTGTATGAGTGTTTGTGTGCGTGGGGGCGGGGTATGGTATGTGTGTGTAGGCATATGTGTTTGTGCCTGTGTGCAGGCATGAATGTGTGGGTAGTCGTGTGTATGTGTGCGTATGTGTTTGTGTGTGTGTGTGTGTAGGTGTACGTGTGTGTATGTGTTTGTGTATGTGTGTGTGCGTGTGTGCGTGCGTGTGTGTTTAGTTGTGTATGTATGCGCGTGTGTGTAGGATATGGATGCAACCTGGAGGCGGCTTTCGCTATAGGAGCAGCATCGTGAGGACCCGGTCGACGGTGATGCTGCAGAGGGTGGCGGTGGGAAAATAAAAGGATAGCAAATCAAAACAGTCAAATGAAAGCAATAAGCAATCGTGATTGCTCAAAAACAATGTAAAGAAAAAAAGTTAGAAGAATCAAGATAGTAAAATTAAAATGCTCGTAAGTTTTAAATCAATTTACTCCTCATAAATGGACTCATTTTATAAAACTATATGTTCTTTTCATATTATGCAACCAAAAGTAAAGCGATCATCATTATATACTGATTCACTGCGAATTTCAAAATAAATTATAAAATCCTTTACAGAAGTAATACCATTCATTAAATAATTGAATAGGGCAGACCGCGGCACGTTTACGCGGATTTTTTCCAATGAATTTTCTAAATTTTATGATTTAACTCAGGAAATTTTAGACATTACGGTTTTATGAAGCAGTTAATAGAGTCAAAATTGGTATATTCAGTTGTTGCTCAGTTTTTGTTTTTAACCGTTAAAAAAATTATTTTTTTGACACTAACTCGGTTGCGTAACAACCTGCCCCGGACACGGGGCACGTTTACGCATATTTGTTTTGACACCTAACGTGGTTCTGTTAGTGTTTTGAGCATAATGTCTTTCCATCGTTAAAGTAAAGTAAATTAATTGCAGACTGAATAGTGTATGAAGTAAAAGCTGAACGAGCACGAAGACAGCACAACTTGATTATAAGCTATAAGATACAAATTTGTAACTCAATTAAAAATTAAATGGTGATTTTCAAAACTAAATAGCCTGAAAATGCTAAAAAAGTTCGGGACAGTTCAGAGCAAAAAAACCGTCAGGGGCACGTTTAGAAGTAAGACACAGTAAAAACGTGCGTAAAGGTGCTTAGAAGACAACGCGTAAACTTGCCCCGTCGCCAAGTTTGTATTTATTTTTAACGTGCAAAAAAAAATTGATAAAATTTCAGTTCACACAAATAAAATTCTGAAAAAAAACGACAAAATTCTGCGAATTTTTTATATATTTGTTCTTTCTTAACTAAGTATTACTTATTCACAATAAGCTTCAAAACGTTTAACTTAAAATGTACTCGACTTGGTAAAAAACAGATTATTCTTTCTGCATGCTAGGCCGAAGCTCGACTGATGCTCAAAAATATGCTAGGAAGCAGCATCAATCTGTTATGACTGTTGACTCTCTAGTTATAATTCGTTTTGAAAAAAGGACACTGCGTAAACGTACCCCGGTCTACTCTACTATATTTTTTAGAAGTATCCGTTTCAAAATAACCCACGAAGAATTACTACGAAACATAATAGTAGAAATTTTACAAATTTTCTTTATTCTTTTTATCAGCATTTATTATATTTCAGAGTGCAAAATTAACAAAATTGTCAGCTTTGGTCAATTATCTGCAGAACTACTGGACTGATTTTAATGAAATTTGGTATGTGCATACATTGATACAATACAAAACAAATAGCTATACATAATTTAAAATACACACTTATGATCATGAACAACATTCGTTGAAATCGGAAGGTATGTAAGGGGGGTTAAAAAAGGGGGTTAAATAAGGGGTTAGTAAGGGGGGGGGCGTATGGTCCCCTCCCATGGATACCGCAGCGGGGTTCGATACTTGAAATGAGAAAGTTAGCGCCGGATCTTAGACTTTTCCGAGACGGAACAAAACTTGAAACTGTTGCTCTTACCTATTTATATTCAAGTTTTTACATAGAGTTTCAACGTAAATAACAACGAAACGTGTCAGGAGTTGCCACCAGGGGCAGTGATCCGGCTTGCTCCCCCCTAGATCCGGCACTGGAGGCAGTTTATGAGTTTTTGGGGGGAGATCATCCCTTTCACTCATAATGCTGTTTCTAGCATGGATGGTCCTCGAAAGAGTTTGCGAGTTGTTATTGCCCTCCTGGGAGCGTCCCAGACATGCTCTATAGGTTGGGTTGATGAGTTGCCTGTCGTGTGAACGAGGCTGAGGGCGATTCTACTTTTCCACCTGGTTACACGAAAGTTGATTCAACTAAGTTGAGTCATATAAAGGGGTCCTAAAGCTTCTATATATTATATCTAGCTTTATATAGCTTTTATATAAAGCTTCTACACTTCATTTTAAATGCTCTTTAATCAAGAGGTTCCCTGAGGAAAACGGTAAGATCAAAGGAGAATTACAAAGAAAAGGAATATTCGTAAAACTTTAATATAAAATTATAGCTTCAAAACTTTAAACCAAAACACGGAGAATCGCTTTAGAAAAAACAAAAAAACATTGTGAAAATATGTTTTTTTACAAATACTTCTTAACATTAAATTTGGTTTTCATTTGAAAAATATGTTCGAAGCGATAAATCACATAACTATTTTGCTCTTCTGAGAACGTTAAAAAAAAGAAAAATCAAACAAGTGGGAGGAAATATTTTAGGCGTTTGATTGATGAATTATAATTGGTCCTATTTTCGGAAAATTATGAGCGCAATTGATGTTATCCATCAACATTTCCAGACAGAATTTTCTTTATAGAGACCTTGAGTTTATCCTTCCTCTAATGCTTTCAACCTAGAGCAACTAATTATATTTGGAAATTCAGATTTTGGAAGAAAAAAAATATAATCAGCTTACTATTTCTACTTTAAGACTTCTAAATACTAACCATGCTACCATCTAAGATTTAGAAACATGTACACTAAATGTATTAATATTATTAGTATTATTAGAGATGCCCTTCCCCTTCAAGGGTGATGGCGCACCGCCTCAAATTGTACGGTACCAAAAAAGGTATTGAAAGCTCTCTCAAATTTAAATCCTTCAAAAATTTCAACGGCACAGTCCTTTTCCATGAACCTTCCTCCCCCTCTCATGGGCATCCTTGTTATTTTCATCAACAAGAATATGTATTTGAAATCATTCATTTATCAATAAATAAATTTTCAAAGTGATTATTAGAGCCCAGATTATAGGGAAATATATATGTGCATCTGAATATGCAATTGCACATTTTTGCTTCTTTTTGACGTAATGCAAAAACTGCATAACATAAGAGCAAATTTCCAAAAATAACTGCATATAACTGCATTTTTTACCCAGTTTTAAAGTTTTTTCATAAAAGGAAAATTACAAAAAGATTTTTTTTTTAAATGAAGAACAAAAAAAAAAAAAAGGTCGGGCAACCTGTTTTCTAGTGTCACACGATTTTCTGTGCATAGTACTAATGCGCATGCTACTTTTCGAGCCTATTATCGCCAAAACAGACATTTTCAGGCTTACTAAATTTCAAGATTAACCAATTTTAAAAACAACGTTTTTCAGTGTCATTTTCAAGCAATGAGGACGTCTGCAATTGTTTGGAAACACGTAGAACTTTTAGAAGTTTGACATATGCCGTCTAGTTTCCACACATTATCACGTTAGTTTCAAAACTTTTGTTTACGCTTACCCAATGTCTTCTTTTACCTATACTGACGCTAAACAGTTTCAATTTTTCATAAAACGGACGTATCTATCGAAGAGCAATTTAATATCATTCGTTTATGTTTCAACCAATAGTAAATCTTTGAAACGTTATTTGATAACGTCAAGATTAGAACAGAAACCGGTAAGAGCGCTTTACACAATCCTTTATACAGGGTGTCCAGCAAAGGACTCCCTGGTTTCAAAATTAAATATCTCGAAAACAAAGGCCGATATTGGAATAAAATAAACGGTATGTTTATTGTGAAACCCATAAAAATCATATACAGGAACTTGCAAATTAGTTTAAAAAACTGCCAGCGGGTGGCGCTGCACAGTGTAATTGCAATAAAAGTCTGCATAAATAGTGCTGCGAAGAGGTTGGACGATAATTTCTAGCGTATATGTAAGCATATCTGAGAGACGAAACTGCTGCTGAAATAACAAACCTATTCACAGCACTATTTATGGAGACTGCTATTGCAATTATATTGTGCAGCGCCACCTATTGTCAGTTTTGTAAACTAATTTCCGTATTCCTGTATATGATTTTTATGGGTTTCACAATAAACATACAGTTTATTTTATTCCAATATAGTGCTTTGTTTTCGAGATATCTAATTTTGAAATCAGGGAGTCCTTTGCTGGACACCCTGTATATTAGGGTGGGCCGAAAAAACTTTTTTTGGAAATCTGTTTTTGGATAGTGCGGAAAAGTTGCTATATGGACCCGTTATTACCCATAAAAAATTTCGCTAAATTTGTTTAATATTTAGCCGGCGCTATTTGACCTTTAAAAACTGAAAAAAAGGACAAAAATGCACGTTTTTCAAAAAAAAAGAGGAGGGGGGGGGGCAAAAATAAAAGTTAGAAAAGCTAGTTTCAACAAACATTAGAAGTATCTGTCAGTGCATTAGTTGAAATCCTCGAAGATTTTTATACATTTCGTAGAATATTTAGCTACGCTCCTTTAAGACTGAAACATTGGAAAAATGAAAAAAAAAATTAAAAGTAGTTTCGAAATAAGTAAGTGCTGAAATGTTACGCAATACGTTACCGAGAAAAAATAGTGAAAATTCAATCAATTTTATGCGACATTTGTACGCTAATTTTAAAAAATGCACACACTCAAATAAAAAATATTTATATAAGATGCTAATTTTTTAATCTTTGGTTCCAGTAGTTTCTTCGTGATAATAAACAGCGCTCAACTACTTCTATTATTCCTAAGATTATTTTATAACTATTTTATATATATTTGACAAATAGAGCCCTTGAGTATTAAAAAAATGTGAATCCTCTGAAGTCCTTTAAACTGATTAATGAATTGAACACAAGTATTCTTCTTTAAGAAATGCTGTAATTCTACACCTCCACAGCTGGGAGTTAAGCAATTAAAAGTGTCCTCTCTTGCGTCCAATGTCCACAATGAGTTGCCACTGAGGCATCTTATACTGCAATTGGACGGTTGCACAAAGTGGCCACATTCATATTCTGGAGCTATCGAACAACTTCTTAGAGATTGTAAAAAAATCCGGTGGTCAAATTTGATAAAATTGACTGCAATCTTCTGGTTTTGGCCATGGAAGATATAAAAAATTTAAGTATTGAACAACAATATTTGTATAGAATCTGTCTTGCCGTAAAAGATGGTCAGTTGTCCTTCAAGCGTGGCTGACAGTAGCCCAGGCAAACTCAGTCAGTCATGCGCGATGGCTGACAACTGCAAACCATTTGTTACGCTTGTATATAGGCACTCCAACTCCATCAGAAAATCTTACAATACTTGTAAAGTATGTAATGTTAGTTTATGCTCCAATGTGGTTTGAAATAAAAATAAAACCGAACTGCCAGTACGGCGCCCAACATTTTTGGAAAATGATTTCTCTTGGAAGGCAGTTTCCAGACAACGTTAAAGAGATAATTTTCAAAGTTCTCTCAAGTAATGCATATTTCGCTCATCTTGAACAGCTACTGTTGACAATGTTGTTTGACTCAAGAAAATACATTCGGGAATTAGCTTTTAGGCGCATTCTGAACTTTAGAAATAAGAAGACGAAGAGCTCGGATGGTGTACGATTTTTTGAGCGTCCTAAACTCAATTTTGAAGCCGTTGATTATGTTGATTTAGTTGATTGGGCAAACTGTGTTGTAACAGAGCCAACTCTTACAATGCATCTAAAAGACCAACAATGGAAAGAAATGTGCAAAGAACATTCTACAGAGTTTACTTTCGAGAAATTTCCCTGTCACACGCAAGCTGTGAAACGTTGTGTGAAACTAATAACCGAAGCTGCAATAAAAGTTCGTGGTGAAACTGCACGAGATGGATACATTCGTGCAAAACTTCATGCTAGGAAAGAACTTCCATCATTTGATAACAAGGGACAATATTATTCCAAAAAATAATATTCATTATGCATGAGGTATTATAAATCAAATTTGAAGATTTCTTTTTTAAAATTTTATTATCTATATATGTAATTCTAGAAAATGTATGATACTATTGCGTGATAATAATTACTATGATTAATAGTGCTATTTAATTAATTAGTCTATAATTTAATTTTGAAAAATAATTTTCATATTGGTTTTTAAAGAAATTCAATATTTTTTCATTTTTCTCCAATTTTTGATGTCGGAAAGGAGCGGTTAAATGCTCATTAAAATCAATGAAACATTTTATGGGCTCGAACTGGCTCATTATATAACATTTTCGGTGCATTCCAGCAAAATATTTGGAATTTAGTTTTTTTAAAAAAATTTCGACAAAAATTCATTTTTCTCTTTTTTTACGGTTTTTCAATGTCAAATAGCGCCGGCTAGATATTTTTTAACATCCAAGAAATTTTTTGTGAGCGCTAACTAGCTCACTACGCAACTTTTGCGCGCTATCCAAAAATTGATTTCGAAAAAAAATTTTTTTCGTCTTATTTCGGCCCACAAGGAATCTGATGTGAAAACAGTTTCAAATTTTTATGCAATGAAAATAATTATCGATGAGCAATTTAATATCATTCGTTTATGTTTAAACCAATAGTAACTTTTTAAAACGTTATTTGATAACCGAAAGATTGGAACAAAAACGCCAAGAGGGTTTTATACAATCCTTTACATATTACATGTCTACATATATTCTTCATTAATTAGTTTAAATTTATCTATTTTACAAAAAATATGTGCATGGCATGCTGAATGATTACTGAATGTAAAAATAATTTAAAACATTTGAATAAAATCTAAAAATATGTTATAGAAGATGCTCATCCGTATGAAATCAGGCGCAATATTTGATTAACTAGAATACTTGATTTAATAAAAATTTCAATTTCCTTCGTGAAAAAAAAAGTTTTATTTAAGTTTTATATTAGGCATCGTAACTTAAAAATTGTTTCCTTCCAACAAAAAATTGGCAATCTAAATTTTTTTTATTGAATTAACATGTTTCGTTGCTTGAAAATTGTTCCATCATTAACTTCAGCAAAAAGTTCTAGACATTTGAAACAAGTTATCTTTATACATACACAGCTACTCGAATAATTGTCACGCTAAAAGAATTTGGGAAAGAGGAAATTGAAAAATATTTTACTTTGCTCTTCAAAGTGAATTTGCAGCTGCTTCTTATCTCGAAGATATCTCATCCAGCTTTAAACATCTCGACTTTCTTGAAATTTCTTTATCTGATTGCGATAAATTTTATTTTGTTATTTTTATTGCTACTCTTTCTCTTTTCACTTTCGAGAATCAATCGATTACTTTTTATAATTTACTATTTTATTTATTTATTTTTCGTGGGAATTTCAGAACATTACTTATTTTATGCAGATATTTCCTTTTCCATGATATTTTACGAGAAGAAAATGGTTTAGAAGTGTTTTTAAGGCTCAAACTTGATACTGTCTGACCATGAATTGTATGGAAAGACAAACATCCGTTTTACAGCCGGAAATGGACGAATCTATAATTTTTTTAGCTGTGCCAGCTTTTGCAGAAGCAGAGTCTCATTCAAATGAGCGGAATACCGGCATCAAATTTTTACTTTCCCCCCTCATTCAGATAAATTCGTCTTATCTCGACGTTTGAAAATTCCATACAATCCGTGGTCGGACAGTAACTTGAAAATTATGTTATCATGAAACGTAAAATAAAAATAATAATAATGATAATATTTATTACGAACCCAAGTTTACCGAACGCTTGCTAAAAGTTAAAAGGTACTGCTTCTTTAAACCCTACCCTCTTGCTCTCGCTAAAATTACGTTTAGTTTTTATTTTACGTCTCGTCAAAATTACCGACTTTGTTTGGACGACAAGGGTCGTTATAACGAAACGTCGACTTTTTGTTTGTTCCTAAGATTATTTCTTTATTTTCAGTCATTCTAAAATATATTACAATAATTTTCAGTCAAAATATTAAATACATTTTTGACGAAATATTTAGCTGATGTTTGTGCAATCATCTTCTGTAACATCAATTCATTAAAATCTTAATAATAAGAGGGGGCAACTAGAACGAGTTGAATCCTAAAAACGATAAATTGGTATCATTTCAAATCAGGAAGCATCAATGAGGAAGACTCTTACGCCGTCTCGTAACTAGCAATTAAATTCTAGTCGGAACTTACTTTTCATTGAGGCAGAAGATACAGACGGTATTGAATGAGCTTTCTGGATTTAAGTATTTTAAATGAACTAATTAAAATCAGAAATATTCGTCAATTGCAAAAGATATGGGTAGATGGATCGTTTTTAGAAAGGTTTTACATGAGATTTTATTCCCCACTTTTTACAAATACGGTTCAACTTTAAATTGAAGCCACAAAAGTGAATTTCAGACTATATATTTTTAAGAAGCTTGTTCTATACTAACATATTAAAAAAATTAATATATTATTAATAATTAATTAGTATATTATTAAATATTAATTAGTGTATTATTAAATACAAATTAGTAATTTTGAGTAGTTCTGTTAGCTATGTAAAAGCTGGGTGCATCAAATAAGGACAGATTAATAAGGCCTCCCATTTTTCTATGTAGGATAGCAAAAATTCTCTAGATCGTGATTTTATCGTCATCAAAAAGCCTAATTGATGATAAAGCGTTATCTACAAGCAAATTTGCTAACATGAGATAAAAAAGCAGAAACCGTTATTACAAAATAGTCTTATCAAAATTGCCTGATCTTATTTTACAATAAATTTTGGTTCTTAATGATTCACTGTAGTTTAATAGTTCAAAAAAGTTGTTAATTGTTAAATTAAATCTTATTTACGTAGTTGACGAATTCAAAAAGAAAATTGTCGCTCTGTACCGCCATTTTTTTTTCCTGTGATTGATAGCCCTAGAGTAGCAGTCTGTGGCCTGATAAGGTCATGATTGGCATTATTAAGACACCAATGTCTTTATTTAGACACAGAAGGGTCAAGTGAAGGATATGATCCAATGCTGCAAATTCTGCACATCTGAGCACGAACTGTGCGCAAGAGTAACCAAAAACAATTACTTATCAGTTCCCTAAATATAACAATATACAAGTATATTCTTCTTCCCACTGAAGTAGATATGGATTTTTTGACAATGTTTTCATGTTTATCAAATGTGCTTTAAAATGTTTTTATTTTAACGATAAATAGTTTTCAATTTTTTTTAGTTTGACAGCCTTTTTTGGGGTTTTTTCAGACTTGGTCTTTTTCGGAACCCCAATTCTCAGTTAGGCAAATTGCTGTTTTTTAAAACTGCTGCCAAACGCAGTGCTAACTAAAATTTGCACATATGTTTTTTTGATTTTATGAGTCAGTTGATGAACGTGCAAAGATTGGAGTCAATTGAACCATAAATGAGTGAGAAACTAGGCATTTAACCTGAGGTTGGCCTTATTTGGAACAGTTATCTTATTCTATAACATTTTGGAGGTTTTCTTTGTAAAGTGAAACGGAGACAATGCTTTCTTTGAAATATATGTAACTTTTAAACCATGATTGGCCAACGTTGCTACTAGTTTAAGTATTAGTTTAAGCGTAATAATACAATAGTCTACTGTAAATATTTCGGTTCATCAGCTAAAATGCTACGTGCAAATGAGCGCTGAAAATTCTCCCACTCTGTCTCGCTCTTTTGAAATAACACCCTGATGCAAGCTTTAGAAACCGCGTATTGCATCGCAAATATTTTCATTATTTACCTCATTAACAAGAAGTTTGTTGAAACATGCCTACTTTTCCATAAACGAGCATACAATAATAACCCAGGCCTGCAAAATTGCGGCCATGAACAAGCGATTGTACCTGAATGAGTGACTTTTATACTATTTGGTTCACCGATTTTAAATATGGCATCCATTTTTCTCAATCACATAAGGATTATTTTGAAACTATTTTTGAACTTAAAACTCACATACTTTTTTTTTTTTTTGCTTCGAGTTAACAAAGAGGAAATTTTAATTTTTAAAAAGATATATACAGTGCTCGCCAAATTATTAGACTAAAGAGTTTTTTGTTTTTGTTTTTTTGTACACTATTTCTACTAAAATACTATTTATTTTTCTGTTAAAGTACAGTACATACTGTACACTGATTATTACGTTATTTTAGCATAATTAATTGTTTGCAGGTGGCAGCACTGTCTGCTTTGTTTATGTTCTTTGTTTATCTACCTACCAGGAATATAACCTCAATCAGCTTAAACAGTTCACTAGTTCTTTTTATTAGTGTGTTAGTGTGTTCTGTTATATTTAAAGTTAGTTTTAGGTTATTAGTGAGTATGTGTATGTGATTATACATAATAGTGAGTATAAACAATTTTTTACCTCCTTTTTTAAAACGTTAAAAAATGGTGTAAACCTTGTGAAAAGTATGTCAAAAAGACTTAAAATGCTCCTCAAGAACAAGGGAATGCATACTAAATATTAGATAATTATTTCACTGTTCGTTAATGTGTCTATAGTTATGTAATCAATAAAGAATTTGCTTTTAAAACAGTCTTAGTCTAATAATCTGGCCAGCACTAATATATATATATATATATATATATATATATATATATATATATATATATATATATATATATATATATATATATATATATATATATATATATATATATATATATATATATTATTAAAAGTAAAATCGTCTCACTAACTGCTTGTCCTCCTCTCCCAACCCTCCAAAGCGAGTGCTTATGGAAATTTGGTCCATATTAAAATTATTATCTTTCCATAACTGAAAAAGTAAACATATTTCTCATAGACAGTAAAAAATATTCTAATGCACGCGTGTAAATGCGTAGAAAAAACTCTATACATAAAACCCACCTGACTGAGCTTTTACAATGATATATAAAATTCATAAAAGATAATTTCTCCAAAGAATCTCATTAAACTTTTTTTTCCACAGAAATATTTCGCTTTAAAGCATTGGAAAAGTAAACAGATACAATAATTCAGTTCGGATGCGTAATGAGCTTCATACTGAGTGCCAACAGGTGGGCGGATTTTCCCAAACCTCTGAAATATCGCTTCACGCATGAAGAACATTTTAGAAAGCTTTTGAAATTGTTTAATGTGACTCATGAATCCGTTCTAAAATTAGTTTCGAAATGTCAAAAGTTCTGGACGGAAAAAAAATATATAATGCTGGTAAAATAATATATTTACCTTGTGTAAATAACTACAAGCTTTATAATGTAAATTGAAAAGTCATAGAATATGAAACTAATATTTTAGAGCGTAATTTAAATATTTTTCATCTGTATGGTGTGCTGTGTAAAAGTAAACATTCCTTCACTTGGATAATAAAGTACACGATATAGCATTGAAGGTAAAATATCACTTCCGGAGGTTTAACTTAATGGGATATTTATATAAACGCACACATCTTTTATAAACTTTTAGTTTACTTGAATGCTGGTAGATATACAGGGTGTTTCAAAATGAATAGCGGGGTTTTAACATGTTATAATATTTACTACACCAAACTTACAGCCACAAGTGATGTATCAAATAAAAGAAAAACTCAAACAGTTTTTTGTTTGTTGGCATCAGTGCTCATGCGCGTGGAATGTTTCTGCTGCAATCCGCTAGAAAGCGCTTGTAGCAAAGATGGCGACTAAAAAAAACAGAAAGCGTTTTGTGTTTTACAGTTTGCAAAGCCTCACTAGCATAATGAGGTACGCGATTGGCTTAACCTAACTGTACCCGACCGCTGGATTGGCCGTAAGGGGCCTAATGACAGGGCTTGTTTCCCATGGCCTCCACGGTCACCCGACCTAACGCCGTGTGATTTCTATCTTTGGGGGTTTATTAAGGATTGTGTGTATGTGCCTCCACTGCCAGCCGACCTTCCCGAATTAAGGAACTGGATTGAAACAGCTGTTGACCAATGAGACACTCATCAAAGTTTGGGAAGAACTCGCATATCGTCTTGACGTGTGCCGAGTGACGAATGGTGCTCGAATTGAACACTTGTAGGCTATTATGTAAAACTGTTTGAGTTTCTCTTTCATTTGATATATCACTTGTGGCTGTAAGTTTGGTGTAATCTTTATATATTAATAGGCAAGCTGTTTTCTTTCGGTACCGATTCCTCCTCTGCTTGTGAACCGATTTCCTTCATTATTTTTTTGTTCAGTAGCTATTGCCGAGTTTTAGTGTCATCAATAAAAGTCTTTGAAATTGAACGCTAATTAACGGAGATATTAATAAAAAACGCATTTTCGTCCGAAATGATCCTTTCTACGCGAACGGATGGTCCAATTTTTTCGAATTTGATATGGTTGGAAAGGTCTTTAAAAAATACTCCTAACGAAAAAATTGTCAGGGCGCCCAAGGTCCAATAACCTAAATCCACTAGAAAAAACGTTATAAGCGTTTTTTAGTCAGCGAAACTCAAAAATTTTAATTTTATCTCTTTTCCATTGTTGAAATTCGTTGTTGGAAGCGTGAGGCATTAAGTTTTAATTCATTTTTTAAACAGCTCTTTCTACATGAAAAATGCATTTTAGCGCTTCGATCTTGGTATGGTTGGAAAGCCTCGTGCGAAATACTATAAAACACGTCCTACCCAGTTTACCGTTCAAAAATGCCAATCCGCTAAAATGGCTAGAATACGCGCTAGAAGCATTAAAAGTTAGTTAAAATTCATTTTTATTTGCTTTTTCACGCGGCATAGTTAGCGAGAAGAAATTGCTGGATAATATTGTGGTGTTGCCAATTCTCGCTTGAGCATAAAGAAATGAAATACTTGCATTTGTTTTTATTATTGAAGCTTTCTGGGTAACTACGGGCATTTAAAATATTTTCATTTTGATTATGTTTTCACGATTTTAATATTTAAATAAATCATTTTACGAAGTGAGGGACGGCTTTCAGTTCCAGCTCCCACACTGTAAAAAATCTCGGAAAACTCTATGAATATACAAAAAAGCTTTCCGTAATACACAGATTCGTACGCCCTCAGAAGTTTTCTGCTCTTATCAAAAACCTTTCCCGTTTAACAAGAAAGCAAGAGTCGACGCATGCGCAGCTCACACGGCAATTTTATAGTCCAGCACCAAATCCAAACTGAAACTTTCGAAAACACGCAATGAAAACAAGTGCTGACTCATGTATGCGAAGTAACACTCATCAAGGGGATTAGTAGAAGTTTTGTTTCTCGCATGAATTCACTGAAGATAATTTTAAAGTCTTATATTTTCTTGCTTATGTATCGTCATGAGATTGAATTTGAAGCTATGTCACTTATTTTTAAGTACAAAGTGCAACTTCTCGACGCATGCTCGCGGAAGGAATACCAACTGAAATTAAAAACCAAATAACTGCCGAGAGGAAGCCATGTAAATTCGTTGCGTCGCATAACTTGTGTGTAATTTACTTTTTTCTTGGATACTTTTCTTCTTTCTACCAAATGGGTAATTTTTGTTGGCAGAATTTTATTCTGTCATAAAAATCATCTTTTTGGTGACCAAAGCCTGCAAAAGACCACCACCGACGAATAGGTAAGTCGCTTTGCAACTCTATTACTTTAAAGAGATTTAGTTCATATAAATCTCGTTTAAAAAAAACTATTTTCCTCAGTATCATTTTTTCGTTGTGAACTATTGCAATTTGAAAATATTTTACATTACATAGAACACATATTTAAAGTGCAACTGTGTCTAGTTTTATTGTGTAAAATTTATGAATTGAAGATTATAAAAAACATTAAATAAGTGTTATTGTGTACTTTGTTTTTATGTGTCAATCTCAGTTAATATTTGGCTGAACATTTATGTATCAAGTATTATGAATTAAATGTTATAATATGCAAATTGTCAGGTTTGATAGTTCGTCTTTAAGGTTGCATGTTTTCATTCTCTTGTAAACAGTGTAGCTAGATTGTATGAAGTAAAAAAAAAAAAAAAAAAAAAAACTATATCTTGTAATTAGGAACATAGTGCTTCAGTATTATCTCAATAACGATATCTTTTTAAATATTTGCATTAGCGAAACGCTTTAAATTAGTTAAATGTGTATTAATTTCTTTAACAAATAGATACATATATGTATTTAAAGTGTCTTCATTTTTTTCGTTTTACGAGCCTCAATTTTACCAAAAGCAAAAAAAAAAGAAGACTTAATAAAATAATTTTGTATTTTTACACCATATTAAAGTATTTGACTTATAATTTATATGATACTTTGATTTATAATGTATATGATACTTTGATTTATAATTTATATTATACATGAAATATTATTTATCTCAGCAGAGCTTCATTAGTACGATTTATTTTAGTTGCAATGTACCTGCCCTTAAGGGAAAGAAGCTGCAAATATAACAAACAAGAATTATTTCTCAATAATATATTTTTGCATATATATGAAATACACAAGCAATGAATAGCAATGAGAAAAAGAAAATTAAAAGTAGCAATTATTAGAATAAAGTTGAAAGGTTGAATTCGGAGCTCATCAGCCGTGGAAGATTTGATAAATATGGTCAAAAAACCAAAAGATATTAAACTATTTACTAAATAGAGAGTGTTTAAGCTCGAATATATGCATTACATTGGGCCAAACGCACCATATGCTAAACTATATGCAATAAACAAGAGCTTAAACCTAAAATTAAAAGTAGGGGTTTTTCACCTCGGCTAAATTAAGAAACAAGTCCCTATAATTTGTCTTCCTCAGGACAGTACCTACTGCATGCATACTAATTTAGTGTAGGACAGTCAAGAGGAATGAGTCAGTGGCAAAAATGGAAACAGCTGCATTTACATGCCAAAATAAAAAGTAATATTATTTCATGTCAATGTTTTAAAAGTGATCATTTTTAAAAAACTATGTTATTAATATACAATGTACAAATGGGGAGAAGACGAGGGGCGTTAACCACGCAGACTGTGCCATTGACATTTTCAGGGAGTTGCTTTTTCAAGGGGGGGGGGGCGCTTCATAGCATTTTATGGATGCACCATCACTCTTATGGTGGGGGGGGGGGGATTCTCGTATATATGAAATGGAATAATCATGTAATAGAGTTCAATGTTTTAATAAATAAAATATATATTGCATTTTGCGCACACTGTAAAAATAAAATCAGTAACCTATTTTGAATAAGTATTTATATTTGTGATGAGCTGGAAAAGGGCAAGAACAGAAGAATCAACCCGAATGGTTCCAGCAGGGGGACTTGGTGTCATATTTAAATTCATCAATTTCTCTGTTGGTACTTTTCGGTACACTTTGTTCGTCAGAGAAATTGACTTGAGGTGAACGAATTCCGGAACGCGAAGGGTAGGTAAGTCCTGTCAAATTTTATCCGAAGATAAAAGCTATCAAGTTTGATGCAAGATATGTTTTTAAGTTCTGCATTAAAAATACAATATGTTGATAGTTTTGTCTTGAAAATATTGAGAGAAAAACTGAAGTTTAAGATTGTTTAACAAACAATCCCCACTTTTCAGAAGGTACCCCCCCCCCCCCCCTCCAATTCCCCGACGATTTTGTGATTAGGAATGAAACTACTAGATTATTTCATAATTTTTCAAAAATTTATAACTGTGCATATGTTGTGCTGTTAACCATGCTATTTGTCATTAGAAATTCAAAAAAAAAAAAAAAAAAAAAATCCACGAATGATTCTAAAATTGCTTGTATTATTGCTCTTAGATATGAAAGAATTGAAACTGATATGGTATGCAATACTATAATAAAGAATTATATTTTAGAAAAAATCACGGAAAAAGGATTCCGAAATTCTCGGAAACGTTTTTGAAAATTGTTTGGAGAATTCCGAAATACTCGGAAACTTTTTCGAAACTTTCATGAACCACAGCTGCACAGAATACTCAGAAACATTTCTGGAAATTACGGAAAGAGGATTCCGAAATACTCAGACACGTTTCTGGACATTACAGAAAGAGGATTCCGAAATACTCAGACACGTTTCTGGACATTACAGAAAGAGGATTCCGAAATACTCAGAAACGTTTTTGAAACTTTCATGAACCACAGCTGCACGATATACTCAGAAACGTTTCCGGATTTTTTTTACAGTGCAATAATACCTGCATTTGCTATAACCCCAAACAGATCTCTAGGTGAAACTTTTGATAAAATTGGCGTATTATTACGACGTCCAGTGCTTTCGCATGGACAATGGGGTTGTTTCCTTCAGTCAAAAGTAGTACTTTTTGTCACTGAAATTGATAGAATAAGCAAAAAAAAAAAAAAAAAAAAACAACAAGGACCCAGAAAATACTTTCATTTTCCCAACAGTTATTTTTTATTTAATTTTTTTAAATGTCAGATTTTTCAAACAAGGCGTGGTCTTGATGACGTCACAAATGATGCTCTTTGGCACATCTTTCTACCACGTTTCCCCGTTGTGATAATCAAGAAGAGAATTAAAATTGCGCTCTACGCTTGCTATCAGCCATATCGTTGCCAATACATATGAGTGAAGATGCGGATAAAATATTTTGCTCTGTGAATGGCAACATTGAATAGCATTTCATCATTTGTGATGTCATCGTCAGAAGTGTAAACAATAAAAGCACACCGATTTAAGTATTGTTTAAAAAATATTAAACATAAGCAAATTATTTAAAAAATGGTTAGAACCTATGTTTTTAAGCATGCTCTTACAGAAAAAAATATTTTTAAAATTTTAGAAACGACTCCATTATATGTTGCCATGAGTAGAGTTCGTTCAATTGATTGTTGGAAATTTTAATTTTACGGCAAGATCATGCGTACTTTTACAAAGAATATTGTTTTTACAGAAGTTTTACGTATTAAGGGAGTTTTGCAGCATCATTTCATTCAGAATGACTTCTATAATGGGGTTGTTTCCTTCAGTCAAAAGTAGTACTTTTTGTCACTGGAATTGATAGAATAAGCAAATAAATAAATAAATAAATAAATAATAATAATATAATGGACCCAGAAAATACTTTCATTTTCCCAACATTTATTTTTTAATTAGTTTTTTAAAATATCCAACCTTTCAAACAAGGCATGGTCTTGATGACGTCACAAATGATGCTCTTTGGCGCATCTTTCTATCGCGTTTCCACGTTATGATAATCAAGAAGCGAATTAAAATTGTTCTCTACACTTGCTATCAACCATATCGTTGCCAATACACGTGAGTAAAGATGCGAATCAAATATTTTGCTTCGTGAATGGTAATGGGTGTGAATGGCATTTCATCATTTGTGATGTCATCGGCAGAAGCGTAAATAATGAAAGTGCACCGATTTAAGTATTTTTTTTTAAAAGATTAAACTTAAACAAACTATTTAAAAATTGGTTAGATCCTATGTTTTTAAATATGCTCTTTCAGAAAAAAATACTTTTAAAATTTTGGAAACGACTCCATTGTGAAATTGGCGAACTTTATCCATTTTGGCACCAATGCCAGGGCGAGAAATATTTTTCTTTTACATTCGTAACTAGTATGTTGTGGCCATCACAAAACTTTCTTCTATATTTTTCTTTTTTTTTCTGATCCCTCCCCATGCTTGACGAGGAAGCAATATTCCCAACAAAAACAAAATTACACATGCAAAAACTTGACGACTATCCCAATGTCTGAATTATTGCAAAAGCAAAGCAAAGAGCGAAAATTGAAAGTTATTTTAAAAGCCTTGCTTGAATTAATTACAAATATTTTATTTGTTAACAAACATAAGATGGCAACAGTTAAAAATTTTAAATCATTGAGATAATATTTCCATACAATTAAAATCACGAGAAATACGCAGACGACAATCTATTACGATTTATCTTTCTTATTGTTGCATTAATAAAAATATTTTTTTTCGCAAAAAAATATAAAAAAAATCAACCCCTCTTGGAGCGATCGGTGTCAAAATTGAACCAAAGCCTGTTTACAAATGGATTCACATATATTCCAAATTTCAACCAGAACGTAGCATTACTTCTTGAGATAGGGCACTCAAAATGGAAAAAAAGAACGGGTGATTGCGCTACCCCCTTTTTAGCTGTTGACACAAAAATAAAATCAGCTCTTATACCCACTAAGGACTACTTGTCAAAAAATTTTTGTTTGATTCCGTTCATTATTTCTTGAGATACAGCAGTCACAATTGACGACAAAAAACGTCCTATAGCTCAACCCCCGTTTGAGTTATTGACATCAAAATTGAATCAGCACCTGTTCCTGTTAATACCAACATATGGACCAAATTTTGTTTGATTCCGCCAGTTACTTCCTGAGGAATAGCAAGCAGGCGTAACTCGAAAAACGTCCCATTGCTCCACCCCCCTTGGAGGAATTCGCGCCAAAAACTAATGGGCACAAGTTCACATAGGGGCACATACGTGTACTAAATTTCGTTCGATTTCATGCGGTAGTTTTTGTTGTAGAGCGGCCACAAAAAACTGGTCACACACAGACGTGACACACATACACACACACATACACACACACATACAGACAGACAGACATTTTCCAAAAATGGTCGAAATGGACTCAGCACACCTCAAAACGTTCGAATCCGTCAAAATTCGAAATTCGAAAATTTGCTCGAATCCAATACTTTCTTCTATATATTAGATATAGAAGAAAGTAAAAATTAGTATAGAAATGTCTATTTGCAAGGAACTGACTACGAATCAAGTCCCTCTTTAAGGTGGGGTGCATTAAATTGTAACCGTTCGTGACAAGGCGGAGGAAATAAATGACAAGAGGAACATACAATGGGGAGAATGCGACATTAAGCTTTTATTTTTTATAAGAACGTTTATGAAAAACAGTATGACATGTGGCAAAGGGAAGAGGGTTTATGATGAAGTGTGAAACTTTGCGACAAAGGGTAGAGGGATCAAAAATTTTGAAAAGTGCATTTGTCAGTTTTCTCCTAAACCGTAAACAAATCACAAACACGATTTTTTTTTTTTAAATGGCACTTTTATTGCGACGTCCAGTGTTTTTGAATGGACAATTTTTACTTTCTTCTATATCTAATATATAGAAGAAAGTATTGGATTCGTGCAAATTTTCGAATTTCGAATTTTGACGAATTCGAACGTTTTGAGGTGTGCTGAGTCCATTTCGACTATTTTTGGAAAATGTCTGTCTGTCTGTGTGTGTGTATGTGTGTGTGTATGTATGTGTGTATGTGTGTGTGTCACGTCTGTGTGTGACCAGTTTTTTGTGGCCACTCTACAGCAAAAACTACCGCATGAAATCGAACGAAATTCGGTACACATATGTGCCGCTATGTGAACTTGTGCCCATTGGTTTTTGACGCGAATCCCTCCAAGGGGGGTGGAGCAATGGGACGTTTTTCGAGTTACGCGTGCTTGCTATTCCTCAGGAAGTAACTGGCGGAATCAAACAAAATTTGGTCCATATGTTGGTATTAACAGGAACAGGTGCTGATTCAATTTTGGTGTCAATAACTCAAACGGGGGTTGAGCTATAGAACGTTTTTTGTCGTCAATTGTGACTGCTGTATCTCAAGAAATAATGAACGGAATGAAAGAAAAATTTATCGGCAAGTAGCCCTTAGTGGGTATAAGAACTGATTTTATTTTTGTGTCAACAGCTAAAAAGGGGGTAGCGCAATCACCCGTTCTTTTTTTCCATTTTGAGTGCCCTATCTCAAGAAGTAATGCTACGTTCTGGTTGAAATTTGGAATATATGTGAATCCATTTGTAAACAGGCTTTGGTTCAATTTTGACGCCGATCGCTCCAAGAGGTGTTGATTTTTTTTTTTTTTTTTTTTTTTTTTGCGAATAAAAACATTTTTATTAATGCAACAATAAGAAAGATAAATCGTAATAGATTGTCGTCTGCGTATTTCTCGTGATTTTAATTGTATGGAAATGATAGGAAATATTATCTCAATGATTTAAAATTTTTAACTGTTGCCATCTTATGTTTGTTAACAAATAAAATATTTGTAATTAATTCAAGCAAGGCTTTTAAAATAACTTTCAATTTTCGCTCTTTGCTTTGCTTTTGCAATAATTCAGACATTGGGATGGTCGTCAAGTTTTTGCATGTGTAATTTTGTTTTTGTTGGGAATATTGCTTCCTCGTCAAGCATGGGGAGGGATCAGAAAAAAAAGAAAAATATAGAAGAAAGTTTCGTGATGGCCACAACATACTAGTTAATGTAGCAAGTAAGATTCGTTTATTTGACTGTATGGAACTTAATAATTCTAACGGCAGAGGTCAGGGCAACTTACTCAATAGCATTAAACTTTTTAAAAGAAGAATTGTTCATGCAGAAGTTTTACGTATAATCTGAGTTTCATTCGGGAAGATTGCGATAACTGTTAAATTGGCAGGCGCTCTCCATCTATTGGCGACAAATTTTTGGCACCAATTGCATCTCGAGAAAAGTTTTTACTTTGCATACGAAAACAAAGAGTAGGGAAATGTGACAAAAGGGGGAGAGGGTCGAAAGTGTTGAAAGGTGTGACATCAGTTATGCACCGCCCTTAACCATAATCAAATCTCAAAGACGACCTTTTTTTAAAATTGTACTTTTTTTGCGACGTCCAGTGTTTTCGAATGGACAGTTATATGTTGCCACAAGTAGAGTTCGTTCATTTCATACTTGAAAATTTATATTTCTAATGACGATGTCAAAGCAAATTACTCAATAATAGTAGAAGTTTTATAAGTAATATTGTTCACGCAGAAGTTTTACTTATAAACTGAGTTTTGCTGCTTCATTCCATTCTAAAATTGGATGATTGGCGACTTTTATCCATTAGCGTGAAAGTTTTTGTTTCCAATGCCAGCGCGAAAAATGTTTTTCCGTTGCATACGTAAACAAAGAGTAGGGAAATGTCTATTTGCATAGGGTAAGCACAAAACAACATGGTATCCAAAATAAAATTATTTCAAGCCAGGAATTTGACGACCACACCGATTTCTTGATGGGGTTGTTTTCTTCAGTTAAAAGTACTACTTTTAGTCAATGAAACTGATAGAATAAGCGAAAGAAATAACGTGGAGCCAGAAAAAACTTTTATTTTCCCGAAAGTTAGTTATTATTATTATTTTGAAATGTTTGATCTTGGAAATAAAGTGTGGTCTTTATGACGTTACAAGTGATGTACTTCGGCGCGCTACTCCATGGCCGAGCAAAATTTTTACGCTTTGCTGTCAACCATGTTTCCAGGTTATGATAATTTGCGCTGTGCGCTAATGACATCAGTGAATGGCATTTCATCGCTTTTGATGCCATATGCAGAAGCGTAAAAAATGAATTTCAATCTGCGCATCAATGAAAATAATAGTTAAAAAATATTAAATTTTTTCAAATTATTTAAAAAATGGTTAAAACCTTTGTTTTTAAGCATGCTCTTTCAGAAAAAAAAATACTTTTAAAATTTTGGAAACGACCCCATTACCGAAATATCTCCTTTCATCCATTTATTTTGAGATTAACAGACAAAAAGCAAAATTGAAATAAACTATTATTGTTTGTTATTTTGTGTACATATAAAAATTGTATGCTTCCAGATATGCAGTAAACATGAGTAAGAGTAGAAATAAAAATGTTAGAAATAGTTAAATTCATACAAGTTTTCTCAAATATTCATTTATGAATATGGTCGAATTTCGACCACTGGACGAACACTAGTAAATATTATAACATATTAAAACCCCGCTATTCATTTTGAAACACCCTGTACTTTTGCTGCATTACTTACTTAAAGGAGGAATAACAAGAAGTTCCGACAAGAATTAAACAAGCCTACTTTCCGGATTACCAATATCGATTTTCCAGCATTAGATCAACCTCTTAACTAGTTAAGGTTGCTAATTATGTGAATTATTAGGACACCAGTGTCCTTATTAAGAGACAGAAAGGTCGAATGGAGGACATGATCCAATGATGCACATTTGTGCACGAACTGTGAGCAAGAGTAACCAAAAACCAAAAAATAACCACTTATCAGGTGCCCCAAATATGACAATATATGTTCTCATTCCCATTGAAGTAAATATGGATTTTTCGATAATGTTTTCAGGTTTATCAAATGTGCTTTTATGTATTTTTATTTTGATAATAAATAGCTTCAAAAATTCATTCTTTAAATCTTAAAGATGAGAATTACCCTTAAGATATAAAGATGGTTTCTGAAAATATATTATATCTCTCTCATGGAAAAAAAAAACTATTTGATGATATGATATGCATACATTAAATTCAATTTATGAAATTATTTGGCTTTATTTTTCAGTAAATTCAAACCATTAATGACCTTTCTATTAGGACCAATTCAAGCTTATTTTTTCCACCATTTAAGCGTAATGTTTTACAATAGGCGAATTTAAGAACAAAATTACAAAAATTTTTCCCAGCGTACTGTTTGGAATGCGGATAGGAAAAAATAAATTTAAAAACAAATAAAATAGCAGCACTTTTTACAGAACTTTCTACAAAGGCGGGTTTTCAGTAAACAAAAAAAAATCTTCAAAATAAATATGTTTTAATCAAAAAGAATACCGCTGGCAGCTATTTCTTTTGTGCAAAAAAATAAAGTACTTCGGAATTCTTTTTTCCCTCATTGCCAAAAGTGAAAAGTCCACCTAAACAAACAGTTTTCAAAACAAACAATCGTTTGCAGCTCTTTTTCGGGTAAAAAATAAAGCACTTAGAAAATTTTTCACTGCCAAAAATAAAAAAAAAACGAAATCGAATATTCAAAATAAAAATAAGAGTAAATCATTTTCACAACCATTATTAGTAACCCATAGTAAAAAAATGTGCATCTGCACGTTTCATTTTTTTTTTCGCTCTATTTTTCGCCAATGTCAAGTTTACGAGAAACGGTATTTCGAGTTATGAATATGTTTTTTAAATTTTCTCATTTTAATATTCCCGATTTTTGAAACCCAAAGTGTTCTCAATTTTTCGGTACCAAAGAAGGGTTTTTGGTATTTCTGGTTAATTACAAGAAGTTCTGTCTAGAACTAGACGAGCCTACTTTCCCATATACCCCATACTACTTTCTAGTACCTGATCAATATTTTTAAAAATAGCTAAAATCGCAAATTTTTTCAACCATATTTTTAAAATACTTTAAGCTGATTTCTAGGAATAAAATATTCCTCACTCATCTAAAAAAAATTAGATGCGTAAAAAAAAAAAAAAACGAACAAATAAAATAGCAGCAACTTTTAAACAAAGCAGCTAATACACTTTTTTCCATTAAAAAAAATCTTTAACAGCTTTCAAAACGAAAAAAACAATAATTAAAATTAATAAGATAATTAAAATAAATACATCACATCAAAAAAAAAAAAAAAAATCGTTTCTTTCTCCCCTGTTGCCAAAAACATTTTTTAAAATGAATTAATGCACTTACTAAAAAAACTAGTATGTTGTGGCCATCACGAAACTTTCTTCTATATTTTTCTTTTTTTTCTGATCCCTCCCCATGCTTGACGAGGAAGCAATTCGCAACTCCAACGAACTATAGGGGGCACTGAAGTCACTGTCTAATGGCGGAATTGAAAACTAAAACAAACGCACATGGTAACGAAGAAAATGCTAAAAGTGTTGTGATTTTTGTTCGTACGTATGATTGTTTCGCTTTATTCTTTTTAAATTAATTTTCAAAGTCTTGTTGATATTCTGACCCACGTAGAAAGAAATGAGCATTCAAGAAGCATTACTAAACGTCAAACATTAATGCAAAGTACGTAGTTCGTAGTTCTAAGCAGCCATTTTCACGATGTTGAATTCGATATTTATCAATTCTTGATAAAACTAAATAATAATTGTGGCCTGACAAGAATAACAATTAATGCTAGAAAATTTAATATGACATTACAAATTATTACCAAAAGAAGATGATACTTCTTTGCTTTGCTTTGGCTAGCACTTGTTTTCCATTTGTAGCTGAGTTATTTCTCTTGAATTCCCGAATCGGTTAATTTAAAAATTTTCTGTTTCGATTTTTCTAATTTCTGAGTTACGATTTAATTGTGTCATGTTATGCAAATCATCAACAAAATTCTCACGGATATATGGTGGTAGTTTTCTTTTCAGTTGATTGACAATTATTTCCTTTCACTTATCGAATTCTGTAATCTTACTACCATTTTATTCCACTCATGATAAAAATTAAAAATGGTTTAACTAAAAACGCGAAATCTCGCCAAGGCTACTTTGCTCGCACAATACCAAAACTATATAACCCTAAACAAATTTGGCGATACCTTTCAGCTGAGAATAAAAGGAATAAAGTAAATTCTTTCTCGGTTATTCATTTTGTTCTACGATAATATATTCAAGAAAATATTTTGCATACTGTCCATTCCAACTAAATGCTGCTGTAAAATATGGTAAGTTTAATTAATTTAAGATTAAAAAAACTCCCATATTCTTACAAATTCATACAAAACAATAAAATTTTTTACCTTGTAGAACGTTATCCAAGTTTGTTAATCCAGAATTTTCGCTTTCACCTATTATTAAGGAAATAATGAAAACTAACATTATTTTGAGGAGCTCGAGAATACTACTAAGGGACGAATTAATTTCTGTAGCTGAAAGCAAACTAAGACACATCGATTGCGTTAATAAATACTCAGAACAAACTGCCTGTGTTTACGTCAACAGACACACATGGAACGCAACGTGGCAAAGTTTTAGGTGCATTCGCAGTTTTATAAATCACCGCAAGGTAGCGTATTCGAGCGCTGGAGTTCCGAATATTCCCAACAAAAACAAAATTACACATGCAAAAACTTGACGACTATCCCAATGTCTGAATTATTGCAAAAGCAAAGCAAAGAGCGAAAATTGAAAGTTATTTTAAAAGCCTTGCTTGAATTAATTACAAATATTTTATTTGTTAACAAACATAAGATGGCAACAGTTAAAAATTTTAAATCATTGAGATAATATTTCCATACAATTAAAATCACGAGAAATACGCAGACGACAATCTATTACGATTTATCTTTCTTATTGTTGCATTAATAAAAATATTTTTTTTCGCAAAAAAAAAAAAAAAATCAACCCCTCTTGGAGCGATCGGTGTCAAAATTGAACCAAAGCCTGTTTACAAATGGATTCACATATATTCCAAATTTCAACCAGAACGTAGCATTACTTCTTGAGATAGGGCACTCAAAATGGAAAAAAAGAACGGGTGATTGCGCTACCCCCCTTTTTAGCTGTTGACACAAAAAATAAAATCAGCTCTTATACCCACTAAGGACTACTTGTCAAAAAATTTTTGTTTGATTCCGTTCATTATTTCTTGAGATACAGCAGTCACAATTGACGACAAAAAACGTTCTATAGCTCAACCCCCGTTTGAGTTATTGACATCAAAATTGAATCAGCACCTGTTCCTGTTAATACCAACATATGGACTAAATTTCGTTTGATTCCGCCAGTTACTTCCTGAGGAATAGCAAGCAGGCGTAACTCGAAAAACGTCCCATTGCTCCACCCCCCTTGGAGGAATTCGCGCCAAAAACTAATGGGCACAAGTTCACATAGGGGCACATACGTGTACTAAATTTCGTTCGATTTCATGCGGTAGTTTTTGTTGTAGAGCGGCCACAAAAAACTGGTCACACACAGACGTGACACACATACACACACACATACAGACAGACAGACATTTTCCAAAAATGGTCGAAATGGACTCAGCACACCTCAAAACGTTCGAATCCGTCAAAATTCGAAATTCGAAAATTTGCACGAATCCAATACTTTCTTCTATATATTAGATATAGAAGAAAGTAAAAAACAATAAAATGTAACTAAAAGGAATAATTTTCTTTGTCAAAAAAAAAAAAAAATCGTCTGCGCATATCTTTATGTAGAAACATAAATGACTTCGAGTTTATTCGCCGAAAACTGAATACCTAAATTTAAACTTTAGCGTGAAAATAAAAACAAGTCATATCAACAATAAGTATTTCACAGTTAAAACCATAGCTGCGGAGTCAGAGTCGGAGTCAATCTCATTTTGAGATAAAGGAGTCGGAGTCGAATATCCAAGAATCGGAGTTAGTCATTTGTCCTCCGTGTATAAATTTTTGCCAAAGCTACGAAGCCAGAGTTGAAGTCGGGGAGTCGGAGTCCGAATAATTGTCGGGCACAGGAGTCGGAGTCAGGTGCCTCTAAATTCTCGGAGTCGGAGTCTGGAGTTTGGCGTCAAGAGCTATTTCCAACAAAATTTGTTTGAAGTAAATCCGCCTTCAAGTACGGGCGGAATCTACATTGACTTTCAGTTTCCCCGTAGGCGCTAATGTTAAGGGATATGAACTGTTCAAAATTGAACGGAAAATTGTTCAAATCAAAAAGATATTTCATATACAAGTTTTTCATCAAAAGCTTTTTCCTACAAAGTTTGTTTGAAGCAAATTCGTCTCACAGTTCGGAATTGCCTTGAATTTCTCCCTAGGCGCTAATGTTAAGTTTTTTTGAACTGTTCAAAATTGAACAAAAAGTAGTTCAAATCAAAAAGTGAAATATGGGAATGATGTGTCCTCGCCGAGATCTTTCGAACAAAAAAAAGTTTGTTCGAATCGGACTATTCATTCAAAAGTTATTAGGGGGGGGGGGGAGGGGACAGACAGACCGACAGACATTTTCCCCTATCTCAATACCCTACTTTCCAATTTTTAATTTTTCGATATTTATTTAATTATTATTTATTTTTGACTTTTTTTTGTGTTTTTCGCGATATTTTAAAGATGCATTAAGCCTTCTTTCATGCTTTTTTCTTCCTTTTCTGACTTTTACTGGGAAAGTAGGCGAAAAAAGGTGCGAAATCCCACCTTAGCTGTTAATGTTAAAGTACTTATTTAAAAGAAAACTGCCTTTAAGTTCGGAATCTATATTTACTTAAAATGATTTCGTAGACATTAATGTAAAGTTTTTTTTCAAGTGTTCCACTTTTAACAAAAAAAAAGTTCAAATCAAAAAATGAAACATGGGAATGAGATGTCCTCGAGATAATTCGAAAAAAAAAAAAAAAAGCTTGTCCGAATGGGGTGTTTTCCTTCAGTCAAAAGTACTCCTTTTAGTCATTGAAATGGATAGAATGAGCAAAAAAAAAAAAAAGTAACATGGACCCTGAAAATACTTTCATTTTCCCAAGTTTTTTTTAATTAATTTTTAAAATGTCCGACTTTTCAAACAAGGCGTGGTCTTGATGACATCACAAATGATGCGTTTTGGCGCACCTTTCTACTACATTTCCACGTTATGATATCAAGCAGCGAATTAAATTGCGCTCTACGCTTGCTATCAACCATATCGTTGCCAATGCACGTGAATAAAGATGCGAATTAAATATTTTGTTCTGTGAATGGCAACACTGAATGGGATTTCATCATTTGTGATGTCACACGACAGAAGTGTAAACAATGAAAGCGCACCGATTTAAGTAATTTTTCAAAAATATTAAACTTTCTATATTATTTAAAAAATGGTGAGATCTTATGCTTTTAAGCATGCTCTTTCAGAAAAAATACTTTTAAAATTTTGGAAACGACCCCATTGCTTTGTTCCCTTACAATTTATTAGGAGGGGGGGGGGGCAGACAAACCGACAAACAGGTCGTCAAACTATTATTTTTTCCATCCCAAGACCCTGCTTTTTAATGTTTTTAATATTTATTGAATTATATTTTTTATTTTTAGGTTTTTTTTTGTTTTTAGCCATATTTTTATGATACATTCTTTCTTGCCTTCGTTTTTGGTTAAATTTGAACGTAAGTAGGCTAAAAGCAAGTAGACGTTGACTCATGTACGAGCCTTAAAAGCTATATACTTTTTAAGATCATAGTTTTTTTAAAAAAGAATCTTCAGTTTTAATGAAATTGTAAAGTTCGACGCCTTATAAAAATTGTAAATGGTGCATATAACCTTTAAAGATTTAGTACTTTTGTTGCTTTCTTAAATCTGAAATTATTATCGAAGTTACTAAATAAAACATGCAGAAGGAAAAAAGTAAAGTAGTCTTTAAATAATTATTCTTCCTAGCTTGCAACTAACCGGCGCAGAAAAAGCAATTTTTAGTGACAACGACAGAAATCTCTCTAATTGTCTACATAGAATTCTATGAGAAACACACCAAATATCGCCAAACTGACGTTGAATTTGGCATCCATTTTATCGTCAAAATTGGCATTTTAACGCCAAGTTGCCTTAATACCATCGACGCCATTTTAATTTGCATCACATTTTTTTTTCTTCCGTTTTATGATGAAGTGTTTTTTTTCCTCACACCAAAAGAAGTATAACTTCTAGAAATTATGAGTAGATGTCATTTTCCTCGAGTTCGTTACATATAATCATGCGGCAAATGAGCTAAAAATGTTATTGATCTTCTTTTTCTTCATATCTTTGCGTGTTATCTTTTTTCTTTCACGCAAATAAAGTATATTGATCTAACAAAAGTAACACTCGAAGCTTATGAGTTCCCTATACATTTTAGTACAGTCGAGCCCACTTATTAGAATATCGGTTAGAAGAATATCCCGCTCAATGTGATGAATAATCAGTGTACCAAACCAACTTACTTTCAGTAAATAACCGCCCATTAGCCAGGGCTAAAGCAAAAATACATGAAAAACACCGCCAGCTCAGTCATTTCCAGCCGAGGACTGCAGTTTCGTGCTTATTAGCACTCATCAGCCCGGCATAGGAAAGTGACTGAGCTGGAGATGGAAAATCTCTTAAGGAAGTCAAAAGTGCCAAACAAACTGGAAGCTAATATAGAATTTGCGCAGACCAGACGAGTGACCGAAGCAATGGTTCGGTTCAACTCGAGGATTGAAGGCAAGACCTGACGAGTGACCGAAGCAATGGTTCGGTTCAACTCGAAGATTGAAGGCAAGGCATGGTACCATGCCTTGCCGAACCATTGCTTCGGTCACTCGTCAGGTCTGTGCTAATTCTATATTAGCTACCAATTTGTTTGGCACTCTTGGCTTGCTTAACAGGTTTTCCACCTCCAGCTCAGTCACTTTCCTATGCCGGGCTGATGAGTGCTAATAAGCACGAAACAGCAGTCCTCGGCTGGAAATGACTGAGCTGGCGGTGTATTTCAACTTACTTTGTTGTTTTGATCCCGGATAATGGAATGTCCCGCCTATTAGAATAAATTCTTTGGGGTAAATTGGCTATTCCATTAAGCAGGCTTGACTGTAGTTTTTTATTGAGAATCTAAGCATTAACTATGTACCTTAGAGACAGAAGGAGGAAAGCCACACTATGATAATTTACAGGAGAGAGGAAAATTTTTTTCCTGGTGCATGCAAAGGATGGGACGCATGCACTTTTATCCCTAGTAAAAAATTTAAAAGGATTTTTGTTTTTAAGAATTACGTTCACATGGATCGATGCAGAAACGGCTTCAACATACAATGCACTAACAAACGACAACTCACAATTTTTGGACTTACGTCAGTCTGGCTCTAAGGTACAGAACTTAACACAGTAAACCTCGGATAATAAAAGCAGCAACAGTGCTTAGAAAAGGGCGTGAAACTATTTCTTTCTCGGCCTTTCAGTTTTTGATATTGTTAAGAATGTTAACCTCTTCAACTTGATTTTGCATGATGAAATAAAGGTCAGTGAATAGAATAAAAAATCGGAAGGTGAGCTAAAAAAGTTATTTCTCTTAGTAAAAGACGAAATTAACGCAAATTAAGTTGCATTTCAAGGCTCCGTTTTGTGAGGAGCGAAAGAAAGTTAAGTAAAAGTAATTTAAGTGGAATCGACTAATTACATAATATACGTTTTATCTCTAGATTCTGTTAAAAAACTAAAAATAACTTTTGTGCTCGAAACAGATTTCGAAATTTTCTTCCAAAAAAAAAAAAAAAAAGGATTTTATTTGGTGTGGAAAGGAATATATTCGTTGAAAGGAATTTATTAAAACTTTCTACACTGAGTGCCATATTTCCTCCCATCGTCCCTTGTTTTTTAAAGTTTCTGTCTCCTTTTACTTCACGTAATCGATACAGCTTGTAGTGTCCAACAACTTGACTCTATACTTCCCTTCTAAAAGGGGAAGAGGCAGAGAATGAGCTACAAATTGTTGCAATATACTTCAGCAATATTACTTGTTTCAAACTTTTCGTTTCACAAAACAGATATTTTATTTTCTGAACCCAATGGAAAACCGACAGAAATGAGATGAACAATCTTCTTTGTGTCGCCAAGTACAAATGTCGTATTTTAGTACAATGAACTAGTGATACTTTTAACTGCCAACATAGATTTTGAAATAAAAACGAATAAAAAAGAAATTGAAAACATAAGCACGAAAAACTATATGCTACATGCTGTGCACTGAACCATTGAGAAGAGATATAATGGAAGGAGTGAAGACTTTTATTCGTGAAGCCCAGACCCCAAGTCACGTGACAGATTTCAAAGCAAAGGATTGGAAGAAGTCAGGTTCCTTTCGCATGTTTCAGGTAGAAGATGCCAACCATACGTCGTTGATGAGTCACGTGACTTGGGATGTTTGGGTCCGCTTTTGCTAAGCCAATGATTGGAGTTGCTCCCTCCATTTATTCCTGCTCTAAGCACTGAACCCCCCGGTTATGACAGCTAGAGGCTGCAGGTTCGTCCTTGTTATGGACTCATCAGTCCAGAGTAGTCAATAACCGAGCTGGAGGCAGATATTCTCTCATTGAAGCTGAGTGCAAACTGGCAGCTAAAGTTAATTTAGCACACCAGAGTGAGAGTCAGCAAGCACTGGCACGGTTCAGCTAGAAAATGAAAGTAAAAACTAACTGCTTATTGCTAAAAGTTCTGTTTTTTTTTTTTTTTTTTTTGAATAAACAATACTATATGGATAGGTTAGAACGATAGCTGTATAAATAATTCTTTTTACAAATTGAGTTAATGATAGATTTGGGTTCCGCTTTAGTTTCTCTATTAAATGTACCAATTGGGTAAAAAATGTTAAAATATTTTTTCATAGTCTAAAATGCTGTTCAGATTAAATTGATTGAGACATAAGGGGATGACCATAAATTATGTCAGACTTTTGAAGCGAAACTTGTTAGGCGAGGGCTTTGAAATTCTGATCCGCAGCTTTTTGTGCGACGGAAGTGAAACAGTTGTTTTTTAATTGTTACCAAAAACAATGAAAAATATATTACACATTAGTAGGTATAAAGTTAGTTTTGCTGCTAAATTTAACAAATTAATTTCAAGGCTGAAGCTAAGTAATGTGGATTACGCTTTAAAGTGACTGTAAGAATATGCTTGGTTAATTTCAGCCTTAAAATCAGTTAGTTAACATTCGTTAGCAAAATTAACTTTATAAATACTAACATTTTTATTGTTTTTGGCAACAGTTAAAAAGCGGTTTTCCAATGTTGTTCAGTTTTCCCGTTGTTTATAATCTTTTTTTTTTCATTACAATGTTTTATTTTTTTGTTTACGAATATGCCTAAGTCAAGCGCAGAAAGAACAAAAGCGTGGCATGAAAGAAAACGTGCTGGTGAAGTGACAGTTCAGAGTGTAAAAAAAGAAAAAAGAAAAGATAAAAGTTTCACCTCTAACGTGTGTCTTTACGACACATATTTTTTTTCAACTTTTGTGACCACCCTCCCCTCTTCCACAAAGTGTCACACTTTACTGCACCCCCTCTCTCCCCCTTCGTCATATGTCACGCTAGTTTTTAGTAACCTAATCTTACAAAAAATGCGTGACGTCACACTTCTTGTTATCCTCCTCTCCCAATTATCACGAATTGTCACAACTTCACGAACTCCCCTCCCCCTCAAAGCATGACATCGTTTTGGGACAGCCCCTAAGTCAATTTAAACGCCACTAATTAGAATAGCTGCCAGAATTTTCTTCTTGCACTGTTAAAAAATTTACGGTAATTGTTACTGGCATCCATGTTGCCAGTAACTATTACCGTAAAAATCAAATGTTACTGTAAAATTTTACGGTTTCCTTGGTAGGCTACAGCATCCAATTGGAGCTGGGATCGCTTCTTTCTCCGGTATAAATTACCGTAAAATTCAGCGATGTTGTAAGTCCGCCATTTTACAGTAACAGTTACCTGAAAATCTTCTTGAATTTTTAACATTATGGGGGAGTATCGTTAACTCATAGCAGTCCTCGGATGTACTACTTGAATTTCTTTCAGTTAAACCTATAAATGTAGAATGACATTTGTGTATGTCAGTTAAAGGTACTTTAAAACAAGTTGCAAGTAAAGATACGTTTATGCATAGTAATAAAAAGGTACATATGTTTTCATACTGTCTGACCATGGATTGTATGGAAAGGCAAACATGCGGAAATGGTCGCGTCTATTAGTTTTCAGGAATATCAGCTTTTGCAGATGTATTTTAGCCTCTAAATTAAGCACAGTCTCATTCACACGAGCGGAACACGCTCATCAAATATTTACTTTCCCCCTCATTCAGATAGACTCGTCTTAACTGGACGCTTGCTAATTCCATACAATCCGTGGTTAGACTGTACAAATCCTTCTCTTGAATTTAAAATTTGGACAATGCTAGTGTGTTTTGCACATGTTTTTAGAAAACCTTCAATTGCTTGAAAATAAATTAGGAAACGATAAACACCACTATCATTTCAACCCCGACATTATATATATATATATATATATATATATATATATATATATATATACTTTTGCATTGTTTACGCTTCTTCGACTGAGGAACAGACGTTTTGTTTCTTCAATATTAATCATTTTTTCTCAGTTCTTGCATAGCATTGCATTAATTATCTTCATTGTCATTTTCCTAAACAAACATTTCAATCGAGGTAAAAAAGAAAACTATTTAGAAAAAAGAGTAGAATAGGGGGGGGGAAGGCCAATTCAAACAAAAGTGCATGCTTACCCAAGTAGAATGACGTGTGTCCGAAGCAGTTCCTTGCAAATGTACCGCTAATAACAACTAATGATATGCTCTTACAACAACGCGTAATGAAGGATGCACTTTTATTGATTGAAATACTCTCAACTGCACTCCCGGGCTTCATTTCTTAGATGCTGACTGTTTCTTTAACGAGAAAAATTTAGAGTGGGAGGAAATACAAATACTTGTTGACATTTATGTTTCGTAGAAAAAAAAAAAAAAAACTTACTCAAAAGAAGATTTCTTTTTCACAGCTTCTTATAAGATGTAAGAAACACATCAAGAAATTAGAGTGCTCGTCTAAGTGCGGAAAAATCTAAAAGGCTACCGGAAATTAGATCGCCTTGAGGGGGGTTAATCTCAGAAGATCTAGATTGTATTCTTGTCATATTCAAGATACATTACTCAAAATCTAAGTTTTCCGTGAGCTATTTTACACTTGATTGATGCTGAAGGTTTTAGCTCTCTTGAAAAATAAATTGCTTTTAAGTGTTACTGGCTAAAAAAATAATTTTTAATCTTAAAATTGAATGTCTAAAAGGGAAAAAAAATCCAAATCGGGAAGAAACTGTTCTGCGACAAATTTGAGTAATCAAACAATCCCAAAAGGACGGATACGAGGGAGGGGCGATAGGGGCGATCTCACCTCCCTTAAGGAACCCTGCACCCGGCAATTTTTCCAAATTGAAGTTCGTAAAAGTTTCTAAAAGGCAATTTCAGACGGCCTTAAAGACGCGATTCTAAGTAAACGTTTCGGATAACGAACGTTAAGGGAAGAAGTGAGTTCAATGATTTTCTTCCGATGATTTTTCGAATCTGAAGTACAAAATAAACACAATTTTTGACGACCTTCGATTATTTTAAGGGAGGGTGTTTCGAAACATTCCATTGGAATTTCTCCGAAATTAAAGTTCTAAATCACAATATTAGAGTACCGCTTTCAACAGAAAAGGACAAGAAGTGGTTTCTAATTCTCCTTCAATAAATCTATGTTTTAGTTGGGTTTAGTGTTGGATAAAGTGGAACGCCCCCCCCCCCCCCCTTCCAGCGAGCCTAAGTCGGATACGAGGAAAGTTAAAAAATAACCCTCCCCCCTCCTTTGCACGATTTCTGGATCCGTCCTTGAACAATCCATAAATCATATTTTTCTTAATTCAAATATGACAGTCTAGATCAAGATTTTGAACTACGAATTAGACATATTGAATTATCTTCGGTTTCGGAACCATCAGTCGTGTCTATAGAGTTTAACATATAGCAATGACTGTTATTTACATTCTATTATGTTACTAAACATCTGTACGCACAAAAAAGGTTTGCAATAACTTAGGTTTTGAAAAAGAATGCTTTAAAACTAATTTAAATTCATTACTTGATCGTTTTGGTTAATTACTGGTATTAATAGCCTTTTCAAAAACGAGTAATTGAGCATTCCTTAAATCCAGCATAAATTGTTATTTATTAAACGCAGTTTTACTTAATCAGAAAAAGCTTGAACGGTCAACTTATCTCAGTAAATGAACCTGTAGAATTAAATTTAATCTTGAGAAATACGAAAGTAACTTTCTTGAAATTTTCTAGATCATTTATAACAGAGAATTTCATAGGATTCTAGAAATTAGTTCTAGCAATCAGATAAAGAATATCTTTCTATTTATTCTCGTTTGGTACTTTTTTGAGCTCCAATGGTCAATTACTGGTAGATCATCCTTAACAACTTTAATTAAATAACACAAAAACATTTTTGATGACTTTAAAAGATATATTTGATTACAAGAATCAACTTCGTTTTTATTTCCAAAGCACTGAAATGGATAAAGGAAAAAAAAAAAATTTCTTTGCTTTGTAACAACGAATTCTTCTCCTTAAAAATATATTGCAATAAGCTGCCACATGCTATTTATTTTGTATTCTTATTTTACAATTTCAAAATCGAAACATGTCTAAAGCTGTGACAGTTTTCAGTTCAGGGAGAAATTTAGTTATAACAAGTGCGGCAAAGTGGTTGTGAGCATTTTGACGGTTAATCAATGAAGCTTATTTGACGTTTCTTTACCAAATCCTATTTTCTCTCAAACTATTCAGTTTTTTAAAGACTTAGTTTGGTACGTATGAATCTTTTTCCGCTTTTAGAATTTTGTTCTATAAAAGCGCTGAAGTCTGAAAAAAGAATTTGATACAGATCAATCAAAAATAAGCTTTATAAGGAAAAATATCATAAGATGGTTGAAATAATTTAACGCGTTAAAGGGTAAGAGAAATGAAAGTAACGGAAAGCTCCACAAATCTATACTAATAATATAAAGCAGTCGAGTTTGTTTGAACGCGCTAATCTCAGAAACTGCTGGTACGAATTAAAAAGCTCTTTTTGTGTTAAATAGCCCACTCATTGAGGAAGGCTACAGGCTATATAACATCACGCTATGACTAATAGGAGTGAAGCAGCAATAAAAAATGGTATGAAAACGGGAAAATTTATATTATAATATAAATTGCTTGGAACGTAGAATAGGCGTAGCCACGGTAGCTCGACTTGAAAGTGCGGGCTTCACGATCCAATGGGTGTAGGTTCGAGTCAGCCATGAGGCAAATCTCGAGGATACTTTTCAGAGAAAATCCTAAACAACGCTAAAAATGATTTGTAAAAAAAAAACATATATACGTATCATTGTCATATTTTTCTTATTAATAACCTAATAATATAAAGCTGAAGAGTTTCTTTGTTTGAACGCAATAATCTCAGGAATTACTGGTTCGAATTAAAAAAATTATTTTTGTGTTGAATAGTCCATTCATTGAGGAAGGCTATATAACATCACGCTATGACTAATATGAGTGCAGCAGTAATAAAAAATGTTATGAAAACGGGCAAATACTAATATTATAAAGCTGAAGAGTTTGTTTGAACGTGTTAACTCAGGAACTATTGGTTCGTATTGAAAATTAATTTATTAATTTTTGTGTCGATTAGTCCATTTATTGAGAAAGTCTATAGGCTATTTTTTAACATCAAGTTGAGAGAAATATTTGTCATTTCAAATTAAATGCTAAATTAATTTTTTAGTTTTTTGAATTCTTAATATATGGTGGGGTAAGTTTAGTTCTATGAATTCCTAATAGATGGCGGGGTAAGCTAACTCTTCAAGAGGGCGCTGGCCGACAGTGTCGATAGCTGCGAGAAATCATGCCCATACTACGCTGTTGTGATCAGCAAACAGATTTTTGAATGCGTTTTTTTTTCGGTTTTCAGGTACATCATTTGCTTTTGTAGGATTTTTCTATTGGGTTTTGTTTTCCTTATATCTTTAACGTTTGTTTTTGTTCTTATAGTTGAAGATAGTTACTTACCTAAGTAAATATGTTGATTTGTCGTATTATTCAATTGTTATTGTTTTTATAACGTTTTTATTATAGCCTTGTTTATTTGGCAAAACACTTTAAATTGCAGGAGAAAAAAACCGCTTCACTCGCTAAAGGGCTGGGTTACGGTAGCGTGATTGCTTGGCACGTTGTGCGATGAACTATGTAGTTAAAGGATTATTTTGAGAATTAAAGCTACTGTTAAAATTTTTATGTGTTTTGACGAATAGTTTTAAATTCCAAAGAGACTTTAATACGTCTTTTGAAAAGGTGTATACGTATTTTAGTTGAAGAAAAATGATCATTTCACATTAGAAGAGGAGCGGGGGGCGTGGATTTTTTTTTTCTTTTTTTTTGTTCAACGGACATCTTTTAACTTCTTAGCACGGGCATCGACGTGCGGGTTCAGGTAGTGTCTTGAATAAAACACATAGTACTAAGGGATTTTGCAAACAAAGTTTCTAGAAATACAGGGTGACAAGAAATAACCTGGACACACATGATACGTTATTATTTTAATGCTAATAAAAATATTACGACTCAACTTCAAAATCTTTATATATTAATAGGCAACCCGTTTTCTTTCGGTACCGATTTCTCCTCTGTTTGTGAACCGATTTCCTTCATTCTTTTTTTGTTCGGTAGCTATTGCCGAGTTTTATTGTCACCAATAAAATTTTTTGAAATCGAACGCTAATTAACGGAGATAGTAATAAAAAACGAATTTTCGTCCTAAATGGCTCTTTCTACGAGAACGGATGGTCCAATTTTTTCGAATTTTATATGGTTGGAAAGGTCTTTAAAAAACACTCCTAACGAAAAAATTGCCAGAGCGCCCAAGGTCCAATAACCTAAATCCACTAGAAAAAAAGTTATAAGCGTTTTTTAGTTAGCGAAACACAAAAATTTTAATTTTATCTCTTTTCCATTGTTGAAATTCATTGTTGTAAGCGTGAAACATTAGGTTTTAATTCATTTTTTAAACCGTTTTTTCTACACGAAAAATGCATTTTAATGCTTCGAGCTTGGTATGGTTGGAAAGCTCGCGAAAAATGCTTTGAAACACGTTTTACCCGGATTTACCGCGCGAAAATCGAAACCGCTATGTTGGCTAGAAACAGCGCTAGAAGCAATTAAAAGTTAGTGAAATTTCATTTTGATTTGCTTTTTCACGCGACACATAAAGCGTTAAGAAATTGCTGGATAATATTGTGGTGTTGTCAATTCTCGCTTGAGCATAAAGAAATGAAATACTTGCATTTGTTTTTACTATCGAGGCTTTTTGGGTAACTATGGGCATTTAAAATATTTTCATTTTGATTATGTTTCCGCGATTTTAATATGTAAATGAATTATTTTACGGAGTGAGGGACGACTTTCAGTTCCAGCTCCTAATAATACCTGCATTTGCTATCACCAGAAACAGATCTCAATGTGAAACTTTTGATAAAATTGGCGTACTATTACGACGTCCAGTGCTTTCGCATGGACAAATTATATGTTGTCGTGAGTAGAGTTAGTTCATTTGACTGTTGGAAATTTTAGATTTAACGGCAAGATCATGCCTACTTTTACGAAAAATATTGTTTGTACAAAGTTTTACGTATTAAGGGATTTGCGACATCATTTCATTCAGAACGACTTCCATAATTGTGAAATTGGCGACTTTTATCCATTTGGGCACCAATGCCAGGACGAGAAATATTTTTCTTTTGCATTCGTAAAAAACGAGTACAGAAATGTCTATTTGCAAGGAGCTGACTACGAATGAAGTCCTTCTTTAAGGTGGGGTTCATTAAATTGTTCGTGACAAGCAGGAGGAAATAAATGACAAGAGGAAAATGTGCAAAGGGGAGAAAGGGACATCAAGCATTTTTTTTTTTTTTTGATAAGAACGTTTATGAAAAACAGTTTAATATGTGGCAAAGGGAATAGGTGTTATGATGAAATGTGAAACTTTGCGACAAAGGGGAGAGAGATCAAAAATTTTGAAAAGTGCACTTGTCAGTTTTCCCCTAAACCGTAAACAAATCACAAACACGATTTTCTTAAAAATTACACTATTATTGCGACGTCCAGTGTTTTTGAACGGACAATTTATAATGTAGCAAGTAGGATTCGTTCATTTGACTGTTTGGAATTTAATAATTCTAACGTCAGAGGTCAAGGCAACTTACTCAATAATATTAAACTTATTAAAAGAAGCATTGTTCATGCAGAAGTTTTACGTATAATCTGAGTTTTGCAGGATCATTTCATTTGGGAAGATTTCGACAATTGTTAAATTGGCGGGCGCTCTTCATCTATTGGCGTCAAATTTTTGGCACCAATTGCAGCTCGAGAAATGTTTTTACTTTGCATACAAAAACAAAGAGTAGGGAAATGTATATTTGCATACGGTTGCCACAAAATAGAGGCTGTCCACGAATGAAGTTTAAGGTGGGGTTCACGGAATAGTAACAGTTTGTGACAAAGGAGAGGAAAGACATGTCAAGAGGGGCATACACTGGGGTGAACGTGACAACAAGCCTTTTTTTAATAGGAATGTTTATGAAAAACAGCGTGACATGTGACAAAGAGAAGAGGGGGTATAGTGAAGTGCAAAACATTGTGACAAAGGGGGAGAGGGTCGAAAATGTTGAAAACTATGACATCAGTTATGCACCGCCCTTAGCCATAAAAAAAATCACAAAGTCGACCTTTTTAAAAAATTGTACTATTATTACGACGCCCAGTGTTTTTGAATGGACATTTATATGTTGATACGAGTAGAGTTCGTTCATTTGATACTTGGAAATTTTAGATTTAACGGCAAGATCATGCCTACTTTTACGAAAAATATTGTTTGTACAAAATTTTACGTATTAAGGGATTTGCGACATCATTTCATTCAGAACGACTTCCATAATTGTGAAATTGCCGACTTTTATCTTATTTAAGCAACTTACTCAGTAATAGTAGACGTTTTATAAGTAACATTGTTCACAAAGAAGTTTTACGTATAAATTGAGTTTTGATGCTTCATTTCATACGGGAAGATTTTGAAAATTGGATATTTGGTGATTTTTATCCATTGGCGTCATTTTTTTCTCCAATGCCAGCGCGTAAAATTCTTTTCCTTTGCATACGTAAACAAAGAGTAGGGAAATATTTATTTGCATAGGGTTAGCACAAAGCAACATGATATCCAAAATAAAATTATTCAAGCCAGTAATTTGTCGACCACACCAATTTCTCAATGGGGTTGTTTACTTCAATCAAAAGTACTACTTTTAGTCACTCTGAAATAGATAGAATAAGAAAAAAAAAATGCTGAGCCAAAAAAAACTTTTGTTTACTCAACAGTTGTTTTTTAAAAACTTTTTTGAATGTACGATTTTAGAAATAAGGCGTGGTCTTTATGACGTTATAAGTGATGTACTTTGCGCACGACTTCATTGCCGCGCTAAATATTTACGGTTTGCTCTCAACCGCGTTTTCGGTTTATGATAATTTGCGCTGTGCGCTAATGGCATTAATGAGTGGCATTTTATCGCTTTTGATGCCAAAAAATTAATTTCAATCTGCGCACCGATTGAAATAGTTGTTAAAAAATATTAAATTTATTCAAATTATTTAAAAAATGGTTAAACCCTTTGTTTTTAAGCATCCTCTTTCAGTAAAAAATACTTTGAAAATTTCGGAAACGACCCCATTACCGAAATATCTCCTTCCATCCATTTATTTTGAGATTAGTAGTTAAAAAGAAAATTGAAATAAATTATTACTGTGGTATTGTGTGTCCGTATAAAATTTGTATCTTTTCAGATATGCAGCAAACATGAGTAAGAGTAGAAATTAAAATGTTGAAAATAGTTAAATTCATACAAGTTTTCTCAAATATTCATTTATGAATGTGGTTGAATTTCGACCCACTAGGCGAACACTAGTAAATATGAATGCACTATTTGTGTAATATATTTACAAATTTTTAAAGTGACTACCTTTAGTTTTGATGCAGAGCTTTAACCGCGTCACACAATTTGCAGCTATAGGCCGCACAACTCATTCACTGATATTTTATCCCATTCCTTGAATAAGGATTTCTTTAGGGATGACAGGGCCGTATCCAGACTTTTGTTTCGGAGCGGGGTTTTACCAAACATTTTTTGAAACATTTATATGATCTATCAAACTTGGTTTCACGTGTATTCTACTGATTTTTGTTACAACAGATTATCTAAATGGAAGGAGGGGATGTTCTTACAAAACGCCATATTGTTACATAATAAATGAATTTCTCAATCACTACCATAAACTACCATAAACACACAATGAGTTTGTACAATCTTTCAGTCATACTAACTTCATTTCACAAAAAAAAAAAAAAAAAATTGAATTTTGTCATCTTGAATTCAAATTATGTTTTTCGTAATCACGAGTGTGTGTGTATGTAGGCGTGTGTGTTTGTGTGTGTGGGGGGGGGGTATGTGTGTTTGTGTGTGGAAGGGGTATGTGTGTTTGTGTGTAGGGTGTGTGTGTGTGTGTAGGCATGTGTGTTTGTGTCTGTGTGCAGGCATGAGTGTTGGTCGTTGTGTGTATGAGTGTTTGTGTGCGTGGGGGCGGGGTATGTGTATGTGTGTGTAGGCATATGTGTTTGTGTCTGTGCGCAGGCATGAATGTGTGGGTAGTTGTGTATATGTGTGTGTATGTGTTTGTGTGTGTGTATGTGTTTCTGTATGTGTGTGTATGTGTTTGTGTGTGTATGTGTGTGTGGGTGTGTGTGTGTTAAGTTGTGTATGTATAGGATATGGATGCAACCTGGAGGCGGTTTTCGCTATAGGAGCAGCATCGTGAGGAGCCGGTCGACGGTGATGCTGCAGAGGATGCTGGCGGGAAAATAAAATGATAGGACGCCAAAACAGTCAAATGAAAGCAATAAGCAATCGTGATTGCTCAAAAAATGAAATAATAATAACAACAACAATATTATTTTTGTCACCAAAATATAAATAAATAAATAAATAAAATCCCTGAAGGATGCCAAAGTCATATGAGGTTTAGCACTCACCCTTGTTTCCAAGACCTACTTGCATTGTTGAAAAGTCTCAACGACCCCAATCTGTAATGGTTTGGGATGGGAGCTTCACAAGGAAAAAATATCATAAGATGTTTAAAATATTCTAAGCTGTTAAAGGGTAAGATAAATGAAATTAATAGAAAACTCCACAAATATCTTGAATAAAACACAGATATTGCAATAAGGGATTTTGCTTACAAAGTTTCTAGACATAAATATTTACAGCAATTATAAAACTATAAGGCGCTTATAAAGTCTTACAGTGATAAAAAAAACTTTTTTAAAAATAAATCTGTTTAAGATTAATGTATAATTCCTCCTTTATTTTGATTCTTAGCGCAGCATGTTTTTTCTCCAGTGATATAATACAGTAAAACCTGTAAAGTTGACCACCTGTCTAAGTTGACCGCTTTTTTCAGGCACGGAATTAGCCCTTATCATATAAATCAACCTCTGTACGTTGACCACCTGTTTAAGTTGACCACTAAAGTAGTACAATGCAGGTGGTCAACTTACACAGGTTTCACTGCATTAGCTAAAAAGGCACGTAGATGGCGCTAACATCTAAAACTGAAACTGAAAACGGCGTCTATGAATGAAAAAATTACCTGGTATGCCGCAAGGAGAGTTTTGAGGGTCAGCCCATTATAATCGCCGGTTTTAACACATATTGTCAATTCTGATTTGAAAGTTCACATTTATATTTGGACTGTTATGACCAAATACTGACCCCCTCCCCCCAGAGGGTAAATTATGGCTGCGTTAATGTCTGACGCGAAGCTGAAAGTCGTCTAAATCTTCTCAGAGTTAGGAAGGAACGAAGGTGCATTAGAAGTGTATTAACGTACTAATTTTTTTAGAATTTAAGATAAGCATCAAAATTAAAGAAATTCATATGTTTATATCTGAAATAGTTTTTTTTTAATGAATTTTCCTTTAACCCCCCAATCTTACATTATGCTACAAAAACAGCATTTCAAGTTGATTTCGCTCATAATGACACGCTTCTGTCTGCAGCTATCATTCTTTTTTTTATTATATTTGTTTCAAGTTAGAAAGAAAACTTTTTAAAAAAGAGCCTTCTGAAGAAAAAACGCCGCTGTGACCAATAGTATTTTCTATCTCAACAATCATATTATTATTGTTACTTTGCTTTAGAAAATAGCGAGAACTGAATAAGCATCCTTGTGTATTGAACAAATTTCTTCAATAAAATAAGTTCCCATGCTTCAGGTAAAGATTCAAAAAATTGAGTTAAAAAAACCTCAAAAACTCATTAAACTTTCATAGCTAACAAATCCTTCTATGAGGGAACAGGGAAATGAAAAAAAAAAAGAAGAAGAAGTTACATTTGTAATGGGATTCCAACGACGGCTCTTCGTTCTTGAATACTCTGGGACTTGTTTATTTCGGAAGCCTGCGGGTATTTTTTTTTCTTATTCTAATTGCGAGAAGATTTATGAAAAGCAGAAAAGAATTTCGAATTACAGTGAGAAAAAGCGTCCCGATTTCTATCCGAGAAATTTGTAGTTTTACTCTAAAAGTGGCGAAGCAGAAAAATGAAAAATCTCTTATTTTTTTTCGACTGTAGCAGCTGCTCTACTAGACACGAAATTATTTTATTATAAACTAGGTTGTAATAATTTTTGTCAAAAATGGTAACTTTATTGCAGCTTCAGAGAGGCTTTTACTGTCATAAATTTCAATGTATTGATGGTTTGTGCCGTTGATGCACAAGTAATTGACAAACTCGTTGTTAAAATCCAATATCCAAACTGAGCATTGAATGTATGTTGTAATGTTATTGAGTAATAGGTGACGGTTCTATGGAGTAACAACTACGATTTCCAGTAGTTTCCATCAAATATATTATTCACATACCAGAAAATCGGCCGTCAAGGCCCTAACTCCACTGAATTGACCCTAAACTGCAGTTGGTAGCATTCATTGTTGACTATTCTTTCGTTTCTTCATTCCCCTGAGGATCGAGTTCAGCCTTGTCACAATAAAGCTTTTCCCTGCATGTTAAACATTACCAAAACATATAATCAAATTATCGTGCCGTGGCGCGAGTTTCATTGTTGAAACACGCGCGTTACTCGATCATTGGCTGTTATATATATGAGGATAACTACCGCCATTGATGAGAATGTGGCAGTGTTTTTTAGCGCTTTGCTGTGAATAACTTTTTGCCACATTCATAGGATGCAAGATTTAAAGCTGATGTTTTCATTGAATAAAAAAATTATTGAGTGTCAACCGTTTTCTAAGCTTCTTAAAGAAAAAGAGAGTGAAGCATGGTTTTCTTAAAGTAGTCCTTTCTTGGAAATCATTGAGAGTTTCGTTGAATTTTTTGAGACTAAGGTTAAAAACTACAGGAAAATGGGTTGCAGCATGTTTGCCTTAAATTACATATCCTTAATGTCTACCTTCAAAACTTCGAAAAAAATATGGGTGCCTATTTAAAGGAGCAAGGAGAGTGCTTTCAGCAGGACATGCAGCATTAAACATCGCTACCAGGGAACGTAAAACGAACACCTAATCTGGGACTACAGTTCGGGACAAATTTGAGGAAGTAATAAGACATGTACTTGCAAAAATACACTTTTCCAGGTACCTTGCCATTAGTTTGTAGAGTTTGGGTTAAAACATAACTATTGATTTGAAACATAATGTCCTCTTTTTTTTTTTTTAAAGAAAGTTAAGCGCGATTTTTTTTTTAGTTTCACTCAAAGTTTAAACTTTTTGTCCTTTTGACGACAAACGTTTTTTCATGCAATTATGGCAGAACCAATCAGAAAGTTATATTGGTGCAACATAAACAAAAATCGTTCTACATAGTGTAATCAAATGCATTTAAGGATGAAATTGGGTTGGTTAAGAAATTTTAAAAGTATTTTTTTCTAAAAACGCATGCTTAAAATATAGGATTTAACCATTTTTTAAATACCTTGACAAAGTTTAATATTTTAAAAAATATACTTTAACTGGTATGCAGATTCAATTTCATTTTTACGCTTCTACGAATGACATCAGAAATGATAAAATGCCATTATCTTGGCATTAGATAAAGATAAAAATATTAAAACACATTAGTAGTAGAATTTCATGTTTTCTTCAGAAAAGCCTTCATTCAAAATTCTCAACATTGTTGCTACTAATATTACTGTTTAATGGCAACTTTTTCTTTAAACAATGTGTAAGCATTCAGCACGCCAATGGAGTAGCGCGCCAAAGTATATCACTTGTGACGTCATAAAGACGACGCCTTATTTCAAAAATCGGACTTCATAAAAATTAAATAAATGAAAAAAAAAAAAAAAACCTGTTGGGTAAATAAAAACTTTTTCTGGCTCTTTGATATTATTATTATTTATTTTTTTTTCCTTTTCTATCAATTTCAGTGACTAAAAGTAGTACTTTTGACAAAATGAAACCCCCCCATTAAAAGGTTATTCTGTTTAAGAGGTTTGTGAAACTAATATAAAAAAGAAATTGTTGAGCAAATACAGCACATAAGTACAAGAACTTACGCAGAGCGACGAGAAAAGTGTCTACAAGTGACTTTGAGGCAGACGGCCAAAGACAAAAGTCCACAGCTAAAAGAACCCCTCACCCAAAAAAGATTATTCCAGCGCAACATTATCCCAGCTTACCAAGCCATTCCGAAAGATTATCTTCGTCAGTACTATCCAGAACATGCGGTCCGGATTGCACAAGCTCCCCAAGGTCAATGGAAGACATTTGCCGAGACCCACATTTGCAGTATTTCCTTTAGCTAAATACGATCTTTCCACGCTCTTATTATAAAAACAGAGTGGTCCGGAAATGGATGCCATCCGCCCTCCCCCCTTTTATTTTCTACGAGCGGTACCCGCACGGCTTTGCCCGTAGTAGAAACTAAAAAAAGTCATTTGGTTCGCCTGTATATTTACAAAAAATGGATGATGAATTTCTCGCCAATTTTTTATGTTCATTTGCTCGCCCACGTTATGGTAATTTGCTCGTACACGTTATGATAATTTACTCGACCACGTTATGATATTTTACTCGTCGATGTTATGATAATTTGCTGGATGAAATGTTCTTAAAATTGGAATCGAAAAAGAACAAAATCGAATTTTCGAAAAATCGCTTCGAGGTGCTCACCTCTATGGTACGAACTAAATCTGTGCCAAATTTTAGGAAAATCGGCCGAACGGTCTAAGCGTTATGTACGAAAAAGACATTCATTCATCCAGGCATCCAGAGACACCGACTTTCAGCTTTATTATCAGTAAAAAGATACCACGTTAGGTATAGTTGAATGTTTGTTAAATACAGTTACTGTGAAGTCTTAAGATTCATAAACATTGGTAGAACATCATCCATGTTGTAATACAGCTGAATTCTGCCTCGTGTTCTTGCAGGTGATTTACGGAGCATCAAGGTTTCGGAGATGTTTTACTGCAAAACATCGGAGGGAATATGGCGCAGAATTCAGCTGTGTTACGACAGGGATGGTGTTCTACCGATGTTTATGACCCTTGAGACGTTAAGGTAACTATGCATAACAAACATTTAATCGTAACTAAAATAGAGTTTAAATTAAAGCTGTGGTACTCCCACTTCCGGACCACTCTATAGTTAATGCCTCATTTTTTCCACTTATTCCACAGTCTCTTGTTTAAAAAACCATCTGCTTTAAAGCATTTCAAATAATCTATTATAACTTGCAGGATGTTTTCCTGCAAGAAAAGCAATATTTATGTCAAAGATCTTCGTGTAAGAACGGGGAAAATCTGTTTTTTTTTTTTTTTTTCCTTCAGGTTTTATGTCATACGTTGAAATAAATGAAGAAAAATATTTTATTCATTCTGAATAATAAATCTCCAACCAATATTTCACAAGATATTTAAAAAAAAAAGGGGGGGGAGCTGTAACAGGCAACGCTTCAGGAAACAATCCCCCCGCCCCCCTACAACTCCTCGATAATTTATTTTATTATTTTGAATCTACAGCATTTTTTTATTATAAGATTTGCATTGTTTTCTTATTAGAACGAAATATTACTCGAAAGATTATTAAAAGCACAAATTAATGTATTTAGTCTAATATAAATATTTGGAGTACAAACGGTATATTATATTACAGTACACTCCTGGACTCCCCGTGTCAACCAGAGCTGTGGTTTACCAACTAGGTGAGCCCTGGAGACAGTTTAGCTTCTACTTCAGGGTTTAAAGCATTTGTTACAAAGGATAAGAATTAAGAAAAACTTACAGTGGAAATGCATTTTTTTTCTTTTGCCAAAATTTTAAGAACAAAAAACGCATAAATACAACATTAAGAACTTTTAGACAGTAAGCAAGATCAGGACCCCCCCCCCCCCCCCCCCAGCTTCAATATATATAACAATTAATTTCACACGGGTAACATATTTCATCATAGTGTCCCGGAAACTGATCTTATTGAAGGGAACCGGGACGTTTTATACGTTCAAAAAAGCGATTTTTCAATTTTAGCTGCATAAAATTCGCAACTCCAGCGCTCGAATACGCTACCTTGCGGTGATTTACAAAATTGAAGAAAAAGGTAAAACATTGCGTTCCACGTGTGTCTGTTAGTAAACATAGAGGCAGTTTGTTATGAGTATTTATAAACTCATTCGATGTGTCTTAGATTGCTTTCAGCAACAGAAATAGTTTCATCCCTTAATGGTATTCTCGAGCTTCTCAAAATAATGTTAGTTTTCATTATTTCCCTCTAAAAAGTGATTTGATTGTCGTAAATTGCGAGAGCAAAAACACGAGAAAACTCTGGATTAACAAACTTTGCATTTGCATGAAATTATCAACGAATATGCTCGTCTGTTCGATGCATTTTTTTTTTTTTTTTTTGAAAGAGGATAACGTTATACCAGGTAAGTTTTTTTAACTGTTTTGTGTGAACTTTTAAGAATATGGGGTTTTTTTTAAATCTTAAGATTGAAAGAACGGATTTGATGACATTAGCAGAAGAATTAGGGCTTTCATCTCCGTCTAGTTTAAAAATAATTAATTTAGCTAACCTTTTTTACTGCAGCATTAAGATGAATGGACAGTATGCAAAATATTTTCTTGAATATATTATAGTAGAACGAAATGAAAAATGTTTAACGCTAAGAATTTTCATCGCCAAAATAGTGCGATTATAGTCTAGGGTTATAGTTTTTGTATTGTGCGAGGAAAGAACCCTTGGGGAGATTTCGCATGTCAATTGTAAAAAAATCTTATTTTTTTTATCATGTTTGGATTAAAATGGTAGAAAGATTACAGAATTCGATAAGTATAAAGGATTAATGGAAGAACCAATTAAAAAGAAAACTATCACCATGTATCCGTGAGAATTTTATTGATGATGCATGACAGAATTAAATCATAATTCAAAAATTAGAAACATACGAAACAGAAAAAAATAAAATTAACCGATTCGGCAATTTGAGAAATAACTCAGCTACAAATGAAAAACAATTAGCGCTAGCCAAACAAGACAAAGAAGTATCGTTTCCTTCTTTTGATAACACTGGTAAACAAAGGTTTTGTTACATGAAATATTTATAGTGTTCTTATGGGTACAATGAAAATGTAGTTTCATCAAGAGTTGATAAATATCGAATTCAATATAGGGGAAATGGCTGCTTACAACTACGAACTACGAAATTTGCATTAATTTCTAACGTTTAGTAATGATTCTTGAATTCTCATTTCTTTCTACGTGGGCCAGAATGTTCCACAAGACTTTAAAAATTAATTTAAAAAGAATAAAACAAAAAAGTCATGCATGCAAGAAAAATTACTCGGCTTATTAGCATTTTCTACGCTACGGCATGCGTTTGTTTTACCTTTTTCATCCGTCATTAGACGGTGGCTGCAGTGCCCCCTATAGTTTGTTGGAGTTACAAATAAGGGACACTTCCCTGATTCCAAAAATGTATAAATTCTGTGGGTATCAAATTCCGAAAGCTAATTAATTTACTTTTTAAAATGTAAACAAAAAAGCCACGCCCGTTTTAAAGGGACGGTATATGGATTGAATGTTAACAAACCACTGTTTTCTTTTGTTTATTCGCATAAGTTTTATAGTAATAATATTTTTTTTTTGTAAGGAATGAAACAACTCATCCTTTCAATATTTTGAGTTGTGTAACTTACAAGCTGTGTGAAGTGAATTGTTTATTCCGTAGCGTGATTATTTTCGAACCTAGTTTTGATTCTGTGTTGAGGGTTTTTCTTCTCGAATATTTTTTTTTGATACGTAGTAAATATTTCATCAAATATATCATGATTTAGTTACTTTTAGTCTTTTTTTCTATTTATATATCGTAAACTTAGAAAATGCCTCGGCGTAAGCAGTTTGGGAAGCGTATCGCATGCTAACCAGCATTGTCTAAGTCAGCGTTTCTTAATTTCTTTGATCAGTGGAACCCTTTTAAATGCTCATGTTTTTCGTGGAATCCTTAATTTTTTATCAATACTTTGCAGTGGTGTACCCAAGGTTTTGTTGAAGAGCGAGTCCAGCTTCTAATCTCAAAAAGACTATCACATTAACTATTTGCCGTTAAAGTGATAATTAAATAGACTTCATTATTGACCATGGCAATTATTGCTAACTGCTAATCATCTTTTATTATCATGAAACACCAATAACTCCTATTTGCATAAACATCTGGTGCCCCAAAAAAGGGGGGGGGGGGCTCAAAGGAGGTGCGGGGAGGGGGCAGGTTTGGTGAGAGACACACCCTTAAAGCTAAAATTTTTCTTCAAAAATTGGGCAGTTGAATTTTTCGTCATTATTAATGAATTGACCTTCTTCCGAAAATTCGAGAAAAGGACTCAAAAAGCTGATGGCCACAGAAGATTCCCTTCTACCCCAAAATCAAAGTTCCATTTTAATTTTTACGAAATAATAACATGAAAAAAGCATAAAACAAGCACTTATTAATTCAGTTCTTTCTTTAAACACGTAAAAAGATCATCACTATAGAGTAGACCAGTTCACGTTTACGCAGCGTCCTCTTTTCAAAACAAAATTATAATTGGAGAGCCAACAGTCATAACAGATTGTTGCTGCTCCCTAGCAAATGTCCTCACAAGTTTTTGAGCATCAGTCGAGCTTCGGTCTAGCATGCAGAAAGAATAATCTGTTTCTTACCAAGTCGAGTAAATTTTGAGTTGAACGTTTCGAAACTTATTGTGAATAAATAATACTTAGTTTAAAAAGAACAAATATATAAAAATTAGCAGAATTTTATCCCCTTTTTTGGGGGGAATTGTATTTGTATGAACTGAAATGTTATTAAAAATTTTTGCACGTTAAAAATAAATCGAAACTTTGCGACAGGGCAAGTTTACTCGTTCACGTCTGAGCACCATTACGCAAGCACGTTTTTCGTTCTTTAACTGTCTCAAAACTTTTTAGTATTTTCAGGCTATTTAGTTTTTAAAATTACCATTTGGTTTTTAATTGAGTTACAAATTCGTATCTTATAGATAATTTTTTTGACGGTTAAAAACACAAACTGTGCAACAACTGTATATAACAATTTTGACTCAATTAACTGCTTCATAAAACCGCAATGCCTAAAATTTCCTAAGTTAAAACATAAAATTTAGAAAAACAATTGAAAAAAATCCGCGTAAACGTGCCGCCCCGGTCTACCCTAATTTTGCATTCGACCCTTAGTTTTTGAACTTAGAAAAGTGGAAGGGTCAAGTCCCTTTACGGTTGAAAGTGGCAATTGCTCCCCTTGCACCCTCGTACAAGCCGCCTATGCCTATTTGTGAGTCTGAGTATTTTTAAAAGGGATAAATAACCTCAGAGTTTATGCACGAGTTGTATGATTAAAATATTTTCTTTGTTAGGAA
>NC_072735.1:111050912-111239684 GCF_026930045.1 Uloborus diversus
GAGTACTAGTTTTTTTTATGAATGGTAAGGCTTCTTTTTTCGCAGAATAATCACGTTTACCGCAAATATAGTTCGATTGTGCCACAAACCTCGAGTGATTGGCGGGAAATCCTATCAGCACCAGTTTCTACTGGGGTCTATTTGTTCGTTATTTTTCTTGCGTAAAACGTTTCAAACTAAAGGGTGTTTTTTTTAGAGGTAGAGAACTTTAGGTTCATATAAAACACAGTTAAATGTTAATTGTCATGAATGCTGCTTTATTCGAAAGATGATTCTTTGCCAGTTTTAATTAAATATGATTTCTGGCATATGGCACCCTCTGCTGGCTCGGAGAAAATCCAATTGAAAAGTCCATTTTTCTCACTTTTTGCAGCAATAGACGCCGTATGTCAGTAATAAGGTGGCGAATGTTCTCTTTTAAGGCGTAAATCGTCTGTGGCTTATCGGTGCAGAACAGAGACTCCACATAACCCCACAAAAAGTAGTCCAGCTGTGTTAAATCGCATGATCTTGCAGGCCAATTCACGGGTCCAATAAGCGAAATTATTCGTTCACCAAACGTTTATTTCAATAAATCAATTGTGACACGCGCTGTGTGGCATGTAGCACCGCCTTGTTGTCTGTTCATGATGAAATGGCAAACCGAACTGAACACAAACAAGTGACAGCTATCAAAATGGCACACATATCAAAGTGTTGCCAACTTAAAGTTCAATACCTCTATAAAAAAAAAAACACCCTTTAGAACGCTCACGAAAAAAACGATTTCTCACGGACACCCATGCAGATAGAATTTTTTTTACAACAGCAGGTCAAAATGTCCATTAAGAGTATCGTAAAATGATTCAATGGGTAAACACTTGCCACATCAAATTCAAAAATCGACAAACGAATTGAAGGTTAGAAAAAACATTTTAATTAAGAACTGTTAGTTGAAACGTATATACAGTGCACATAATTTATATCGAAAATTGGGAACATAAGTCCCATCAAAAGGGGTGACTTTCGTCACATCGAATTTCTACATTCATCGAAGGTGATTCAGTGGCGACTGAACTCTTGATTCGAGTTCATGCTAGGAAGCGTTGAATGGCTGTTGCCATTTCAAATCAAATAATTTTATACACACTCCCCACCATGAACTCTTTCAAGAGTTCATCAATATCTCAATTTCAAATAATGTATTAATTACAAAATCGTAATTTCAAAATTTCAAATACACAAAATATTAAATCAATAAATCAAAAATATGCATGAATCAAAACATTTTCAAATTTCAAATATTAAATATAATTCTAAAAATGTTAGTGAACTATGCTAAATATTAAGTATCAAATTTAAAGGTTAGTGCAAAATATGAATATAAATAAATGTTCAATTTAAATTAATATAGAGTTCAAATTTCAAAAGTTCAAAGTTCCAAGGGATACAAGTGTTGTATCGTTCTCCGCAAAAGTCCAGAAGCAGTTTTAACTTCGTATGAGCGTACGTTATTATCCCGTCCGAGAAACGCTCTTTCAATTTTTCCGAGTTTCCATAGCAGTTTGTTTTTGGAATCCTCTTCGATGAGCACTACATCTCCTATCTTAAGTGCCGGTTGTTTGTTTGGATTATTCAAAGAGTAAACAGTTCTGAGGTCAAGTAAATATTGCTGCTTCCATTTTATCCATAATTGCCGGAGAAGAAGAGATTGATATTTTTTCCGTTTCAAAAGTGAAGATCTTTTCGATTCATTTTCTACTATCTCAGCGAAATTGATAGGATAATTGAAGTTCTCGTCCAAAATTTAGGAAGTGCATCGGTGTCAAAGGCAAAGGTTCACTATTTTCATTATAGACGTAAGTTAGCGGTCGCAAGTTGAGGACGGTTTCTATTTCTGTAAGCAATGTAGACATTTCTTCAAAATTTAATAAAGCTTTCCCTACAATTTTCCGCAGGCAATCTTTTACGGATTTCACAAGTCGCTCGTAAAAACCTCCCCACCAAGCGCCCTTTCAATTATATTTTTCCAAACTATTCTTTCTTCAGTTAGAAATTGCGAAAGTAATTTGTTAGAAATAATTTTTGATAAATCTTCTATTTCTTTTTTCGCCCTTTTAAAGGTTTTCGCGTTATCCGAATATATTACATGACAGTTTCCTCTTCTAGCTAAAAATCTTCGAAGTGCCAATACGAAGGAATCTGTAGTCATGTCGCTAACGAGTTCAAGGTGAATTGATCTAGTAATCGCACATGTAAACAAAACTATATAAGATTTTCGAACTTCTTTAAAAATTTTTACATAAATTGGTCCCGCAAAATCCAATCCGCAAACTGAGAATGGAGGCGAGGTGTTACTTCTGTCAAGCGGCAACGGAGCAGTAATTTGATTAGCAGCCTTCGAAAGATATTTTTGGCAGATTAGACACTTTTTGATTACACTCTTCACTAATTGCCGTCCCTTTGGAATCCAGAAACGTTGCCGAATTCGAGCTAAAGTGCAAGCTGTTCCACCGTGCATCATTTTCTCATGTTCTCTTCTTGTGATTAAAAATGTCAGCCAGGACCGTTTTGGAAGAATAATAGGATGTTTTTCTTCTGTAGATAATTCAGCAAATTCTAATCTTCCTCCTAGTCTGATAATTTCTTTTTCATCCATGAATGGCAAAAAGTTAAACAAATCAGAGTCTTTTTGAATCGGATCTCCATTCTTCAAGGATTCGTAATCTTCTTTAAAAAAGATCTTCTGTTCTAATCTTATCAGATGATTCTCAGCTTCTATTAATTCTTCAGCGGTCAATGTGTTTTCTATATTAGAAATCTTTCTAAATTTCATGATCGACTTCTTCACCCAAGCTGTAATCCTCACCAACTTCTCCATATTACTAAATTTAGTACTGTTGATTGCATTTTCCTTTTCTTCAACAAGACATTCACATTGAAAGATCTCCTCCGATTTCTTTGTGTATTCCAATTCTTCTGTATTTATTGCTTCATCATTTTCTGACTTCGGCCAGTATTCTGGAGAATTTTTTAGCCACTGCGGTCCTGTCAGCCAGGTTGGATCTTCTAGCAGTTTAGAAACTTTTGCTCCCCTCGACAAGGTGTCTGAAGGGTTGACTTTTCCGGGGCAAAAAAACCAGTCTGAAGGTGCTGTGAATTCTCGAATTTCTTCAATCCGATTCTTGACAAAAGGTTTGAATTTTTCAGGATTTCCTTTTATCCAAAAAATTGTTATCTTCGAGTCAGACCAGAAATAGCACGGAATGTCACGTTTCAAGGATTTCAAAATATTAAAACTTAATTTTGCTGACAATACTGCAGCCATGAGCTCCAGCCGAGGCAATGTAAGAGATTTTATCGGAGCAACTCTATTTTTAGAAGCTACAAAGGCCGTTCGAACGTCTTCATTTCGAGATAAAACACGCATGTAGGCAACTGTTCCAAATGCTTTCATACTTGCGTCACAAAAGAAATGAAGTTCAAGAGTCTTGATATCAATATTTAGGTTTTCGGAAAAATAGTGGAGTGGGATTGAAATTTCCGTCAGTTGAGGAACTTCTTCGCACCAGCTTCTCCATAACGAACTTAGATCTTCGGGTAATCTGTCATCCCAATCAATACGTAACGCCCAAATCTGTTGCATCAAACATTTAATTCTCACTGTAAAAGGACCTAAAATTCCGATAGGATCGAAGATGCGTCCTAAGACCTGGAGCACGTAGCGTTTAGTGTCAGTTCCTCTAGAAACAAATTTGACTAGATCTCCAACATCAAAATAAAGAATGTCCTTTAAGTTGTCCCATGCTATACCTAAGACTTTGTAAGTCATATTTTCTTCTTTGAGGGGTTCAGCATTATCACTCGAGATCACTCCATGTTTTTTCCACAATTCGCGTAGGGTCTTCGAATTAGTGCGCCACTTGTGTAGTGACAAACTAGCATCTTCGAAAATTGCTATGGACTCTAATGTATGAGATAAGGCTTCATCTACAGATGCAAGACTACAGATGATGTCATCGACATAAATATTATCATTTAAAAATTTTGTAGTCACCGGATATCTTTCAGTATACTGTTTAAGATGATATTTCAAAGTTCCTGCCAATAAAAACGGACTGCTACTGATTCCGAATAGAACGCGAGTAAATTTATAAACCTGGGGTGCAATAGATTCGTCCAAGGGGTCATCGGTAAAGAAAAAATGAGTAACATCTCGATCTTCTTCGTTGAGCGAAACTTGCAAAAATGCTTGTTTCATGTCCGTTGTATAAGCAATGGGGTGAAAGCGAAATCTCAATAAAATATCAAATATTTCAGAATATAAATTTGGACCTATATGAAGACATTCATTTAAAGATAAACAATTAGAATCATGAGAGGAGGCATCGAAAACTATACGCAATTTACTCGTTTCACGATCTTTCCTAATTATTTCTCTGTGGGGCAGGTAAAATTTAACTTCGTCTTCCTCATCTGGGTTGATTACTGGTTCAATAATTTTTTGTCGTAAATAGTCATCTATCACCTTTTTGTATTCAAAATACAACTCGGGGTTTCTATAAAATCTTTTTCTAAGTCTAGAAAATCTCTCTTCAGCTATCTTCCTATTATCTTTTAAATCCCGCTTTTCTAACTTCCAAGGTAATCCCACTGTATACCTTTGGTTTTCATATTTGATCTGAGACTCGAGTTGTCTCATGATTTCATTTTCTGTTGGGTCAGCATCTTGCTTCGAATCAATAAGACCTGAAGTCTCTAAGTCCCAAAACTTCTGAATTTGTTCTGAAATCGCGCTATTTTCTACGACTACATTCATCATTAAAGAAAAGTTATTTTCACTTTTTTTTCCTTGTAAACACCAACCGAAAATTGTTTCAACTGCAACTAGTGTTTTGCTCAAATGCTTAATATTTCCCGTTACAACGTTATAATAATAATCAGCACCAATTAAAATTGTAATGGGTTCTTTACTTTCTGGAAAATCCGCGAGTGTCAAATTTTTCAACTGTTTCATACCCTTAAAGTCTTCAACTTCGGGAGGGGGAATATTTGATCCTGATATTTCGTCTGTAGCCAACAGTTCAATTTCTATTTTTAAGTCGGGAGAGTTTCTGTTGATTAACGTAAGTTTGATGACATCGTAGTATTTTTCGATCGGGGTTTTACTTCCAAACGTGTACACTGATAATTTTTCTTTCCTTAGTACTTTGCATTTTAATTTATTAGCTATGTTTTGCGTGGTAAAGCTACGCATCGAACCACAATCCAGTAAAACGCGTGTACCACAGTTCAAATCTAAGTTTTCATTTTTTGCTAACACGTAACTCGTTTGCAAAAGAGTCCTATTTCTATTTCCCATATGCGATACAGCAGAAATTACATTTTCCGTCCCATCGCCCATAAGAGATTCTTTATTAGATTTATCGTTAGCCAAATTGTTCAACTTGTAGCAAATATTTTCATTATGTTTACCGGAACAGTACTTACAATTCCTTCCCGATAAACAATCTTTCAAACGGTGTCTTAATCCAAGGCACAAAAAGCATCTACCTTGATTCTTCAATACGTTTCTCTTTTTTTCAACACTTAAGCGACAGTTGAGAACATCGTGTTCTTTTTTGCAAAATAAACAATTATCCGTTTTCTTATCAGCGAAAGCTTCATTTCCATTCTTCGCAGCAACGAAAAAACCGCTGGTGGAATTTAGAGCGCTATCTTGTCTATTAGACAAAGGTGAATTTTTATTCTTACTGTTTGATTCAAATGGCTTCGACCTACACGAATAAGTTCGTTCTCTTGTTAAAATTTCTGTTTGCAAGAAATTCAAGAATTGATTTATGTCTGGAACGCAAGAGGTTTTCTTATTTTGTCGATTATATTCCAATGCCAATTCATGGGGGATTATTTTCAATACTACTGCTAACAGCATTGAAGAATAGGAATTTGACTCCAATCCTAAAGCGGAAAGGCACCGAACGTTAGCTTCTATTTCATTGTGAATCCGTTTTAGCTTTGGAATGTCGGTAATTTTGTAAACAGGAGATAAGTTAAGCAATTTGTTCATATGGCTGTTAATTATGACATCTTTTTGTCCGAATCGTTCTTTTAATATTTGAAGCGCAGAGTCGTAATTTTCATCTGAAATTTCAAAACCCGCAATTGCATTAGCTGCAGGGCCGCCTAAATAACTTTTTAGGTAGTTAAATTTCTCAGTTTTTGAAAGCGTTTCATTTTCATGAATCGAGACTTTGAAAGTGTTGTAAAAGGAATAAAATTGAGTGCAATCATCGTAAAACTTTTGAATGTTCAATTTTGGAAGCTTCACGTGTTTTGTTTCGTATATTAATTTCTCGCTCATGTTCGAATTTATGTTCGCTTGGCTATTATTAGAGGATTTAATTTCCTTTAGTTTTCTTTGAGCGCGAAATATTGTGTTCGAAACTTTTTCAGCGTATTCATATGCTGATATCAGTTCTTTTTCGTATTCTTCTAATTCTAACAACGGTTCGATATCTTCATCAATTTTCTTTAAAAGTTCTGCTTTAATATGCAATTGATTCAATAGCTCTTCTAGGGCCTCTAAATCTATTTGATCTTCTTTAATTAAACCTTCAATAGTATTTGTTATTTTCGTGACTGCTGTTCTAATAACAGTTCGGTTTTTCTTCAGCTTTTCAAAATCCATTTTGGAAAATAAAAATGTCTCTCTTACCTTTTGTTGTCTTCGCACTAGGTGCTAATCCACATGAAAGTCTTCTAAATCAACAAATGTCACACGCAACGAACTAAAGTTGAATGCAAGCGTTACTTTTCGGCCGCTATGCACCATATCGTAAAATGATTCAATGGGTAAACACTTGCCACATCAAATTCAAAAATCGACAAACGAATTGAAGGTTAGAAAAAACATTTTAATTAAGAACTGTTAGTTGAAACGTATATACAGTGCACATAATTTATATCGAAAATTGGGAACATAAGTCCCATCAAAAGGGGTGACTTTCGTCACATCGAATTTCTACATTCATCGAAGGTGATTCAGTGGCGACTGAACTCTTGATTCGAGTTCATGCTAGGAAGCGTTGAATGGCTGTTGCCATTTCAAATCAAATAATTTTCCACAAGAGATATGCTTCCTTCCAAACTTAAAAACACTGACCAATCCAATATAATCTTTTTACTTTCAAGACGAAAAAAAAATCGTTGATATAGTGTGATTATACGTCATGTTAAAGTTCCTTTGAAGGGCTTAGATTCACTGAGATAAATAAATTTCCTAGTACAGTTTCACATTGAGAGCAGGTTTCTCCATCTGGAGGAATACTGAGTTTCAAAATTGGTGCTGTTTGAAAGAATGTTTGCCCAGTGACTGGTAAATACACCAGATCTGAAAGGAGAAAGAGAGAGAGAGAGAAAAGAGAGAGAGAGAGAGACACACACACAACACACACACACTTAATGCAACGTTAAACGTTAAGATTTCCAATTATGAACTCAAATGTTATAACTTCGATCACCAGTAAACATTAACTGAACAGAATAAGTACTTCAATCGAAAACTCGCCGAAGTAATAAGTAATGTGAATTCGGAGAAGGAATCATCTGTAGGGTATCGAATTCTAAGAATGTATTTGCAGCAAAGAGCGGATATCATTCACTTAAATAAATGTGCTTAAAACTAGCCATATTCACCGCAGTTGACCCTGAAATCAATTGTAATTTATGTTCATTATAGCTAGTTGCAAGTTATCAACTCTTCTTTGTTACTTGGTCTGGAATCAATTTCTTTCATTAGTTTTTCAGAAATAGTGACCGTATTAATAAATTACTTTATTCAGATTTGTTTCAAATGCAATTGCATAAATAATGACAAAGTAGAATAAAATGTTTTGTAAATAAATTTTCTTTTAGATAAAGATTTTGTATTAAACTTCTTCATTAAGAAGATCAAAATTTTAAATTATTTATTTGTTATAAAATAATTTTATAAATAGTGACAACAAAAGAAAAAAGTAAGAAATTTTCTAATTAAAATTATTCACTAATATGATTTTCAGTAATGAAGTTGACGTGGAAGCTTTGAATCATTAAAAATACCGAAAACAGTTTTGCAAATATTTTCCTTTGATGTCATGAAGTAAAAATGTAGAAGACATACATAATTCAAAAGTGAAACCATTTTCACCAGAAATTTAGGATACACGAGCCCAAAAAGTAAAGTATTATGCCAGAACATTTATTCCTTTTGTACAGGAACGCTTAGAAGGTCATAGTCCCCCCTTCCCCAACACAGTTCTCCCTCTTTCCATTATTTCTTATTTATCTTAACAACATTCAAAACTGATTTTTGAAAACGAAAACGAGGAAAATATAAAAATCTAATGTTGGTGACGCAGCAACCAATGAAAATACTTCAGCTAATGAGCTTCGTACTGGGAGCAATTTAAAATCAGATTTTTTATCCTAACATTTAGTTATACAAGCGTAGAAGGAGCAAGCTGTACAACTAAACTACAAAACAGTCCTTCACAAAAAAAAATTAAAATATAAATAAATAAAAAAATAAATAAAAAATTAATTTGAATTCTGAAATTTTGAATTCAAATTATGTTTTTCGCAATCACGAGCTGCGACAGGACTTTACTTACTACTATTGGAGTTATTGTTTCTTGAAACGGCTCCTGTCCTCCAAGCCTGCCCCTCCTCTTGGGCGGTTACGTGTGTATAGTTGTGTACGTGTATGAGTAGGCTTATGTGTGCACGTAGACCTGTGTGAATACACGTTGGCGTATATGTGTGTAAAGCCGCATGTGTGTGTGATTGTGTTTGTATGTGAGTGTGTATGTGTATGAGCGTGCGTGTGTTGAACATGGACGCCACCGACCAGGAGAAGCGGATTCCGGGGGACAGTGCTCAGAACCGGAGGATCCGCGCCTGCAGAGGACGGTGGGGTTGAAAAAAAAACCCGAACGTCGAGGACGGTAGTGAAAACAATTAGCAATCGTGATTACTCAAAAAAAAAGAAAAAAAAAATCCTTTCTCAACAGGTTAATAAAAAAAAAAAAACAAATAATAATAAAAAAAGATATAATGCTGGACAGCAAAATAAATTATTTATCCTGAAAGCAAAATAACTCTAAGCTCAGCCCTTTGTATGAAAAATAAAGGGCATCGAATATTTTCTTTTTGCATGTTCAAAAATAAAAGAATAAAATTGAAATTTTGGAATGAAAAATCAAAATGATAATCTCAATAATCTCATTTATATGCACTAAGATTGCTTGCGCTTTAAATTCACTTCACTTTGACCCTATCTCTTACTTGTGTCAATGTTAAGTCTACAAGAAATAGAGTTATTCTTTTTTTTTCATTTCTTTTTTAATACTTCTTTAAAAAAAATAAATACGTAGGGGAGACCGGGGATAGTTGGAGAACTTTTTGAACTTTATTTTTTTAAAGGTTGTAAATAAAGTAGAAAATTTTTCTTTTATTGCTTGGATAATCGGTATGGTATCAGCCATACAGATTAATTCGTATACAGATAAAGTCGTATATTTGTTTTGACAGTTCTATGCTTTGTCTACATTTTACTTTTTTTTTTTTTTTTTTGAGTTCACACATTTGCCCAGTCACGGGGTAGCGAGCTGTATGGGGTAAGTTAGCGAATTGAGAAAAACTCATAATAGACACAGGAAATTTCACATAAACCCTCAATGATGCATTAAATAAACAAGTAAAACTTACCAATGAATGAAAAAAAGCGAAATTAGTATTATAATTGCTTTGTTAGCGAGAATCTTGAAGAGAACGAGGGTCTTTAAGGGGAAAGAGGGCGTGGCTACAGGCCAGCTGCTTAATATCATCTAACTTGTATATAGTTCTGTGTTCGTCCGTGTCTGTGGTAGTTGTAGTGAATAAAACGATGTGAAAGGCAGTGGAGTTGTGTTCTTTGTGCTCTTGTATTAATATGGTATCAACGAATTTAGCGGATTCATTTTTTTTTGAACATATTTTGGTGTCAGAAGTGGGGTGGGATGCCACAGAGTATTTGTTGTTGAGTTGAGAATGGTGTTGAGTGTAGTATGGTGTTGAATTGTGCAAGAGGTGTCGATTCCCTTCTCTGTTAAGAGGTACGGTGATTTTAGATTTTTGTGGAAAGTTATATTGTAATACTAGTTAGTAATTTAGAAAAGGTTAAATTTGAATGATGATGCTTTTATTGTGCTACTTATGTGATTTACTGTTATTTTTTATATGTCATTATTGTGTGTAACTTATTAAGGCTATTTTATTGTTATTATTCATAATGAGTATTAGAACATTAAAAAAGAGCGAGCTATTACTCGTTGCTGAGGAATTAGATTTAAAGATCCCTCCTAATGCAAAAGTAATTCAGTTGAAAGAATTAATTGAAAATTCGGAAATTTATAAGAGTGATATAGAATTTGTGCAAAGTGTTGTTCATAATATTTTAGAGGAGAATAAGCTCACATTGGAAAAAGAACTGTCAGATAGTGAAGCTAAATTAGAGTTAGAGAGAATAAAACTATCGCAGTTAGAGAGAGAATTAGAATTAGCAAGCATTGAAAAGGATTTACCACAAGTTCCAAATTCTAAATTAGAAATATCTAATCGTAGTACTGAAAGTTATTAAAAGCGTTAAAACATTGACAATTTCAGTACCTACTAGGGCAGAATCGTTTAATCTCTTTTTTCAGTCCATTGAAAAGGCATTCAAAACAAAAAATGTGCCACAATAATTGAAAGCGGAAATTCTATTAAATATTCTAGAAGAAAAATTAACAAATTTAATGGTTCACATGAGTGAGGAAGATGTAAATGATTATGATAAACTCAAAGCAACGATTTTAAAAGAATTTCAGTCAACGCCTCAAGTGTCTTAAATCAATTTCGATATGCTCAAAAATTACCTAACGAAAATTACGTGCAATTCGCATCCAGATTAAGTGCTAATTTTGAATATTATTGTCGGCTAAGAGATGTGAGTGATTTTAAATCAGTGTGTGAATTAATGGTTTCAGATAAACTGTTTAGTGAAATCGATCGAGATTTGAAAACTCATATAGCTGTAAAACAGGGTGAGAAATGGTTTTAAACCGCAAGAATTAGGCCGAGAGTGCGACATTTATCTGTCATCGAGAGGTAAACCAAAATCTGAGTCGTTTCCCCCGAAATCCTTTTCAGGAAGTGAAAATAAGAAAAGCGAAGGAAATAATTCGCGCAGATATTCTTCCAATACTGAGGGAAATAATTATCGTAAACGGGGTTCATATGAAATTCACAATGTAAATAAACTCCGTAGTAATAATTCTAGAGATGTTTCAAATGTATATTTATCAGGAGCAAAAAATATTCATTGTATTTTGTGTAAAACAGGCGAAACTCATGCGATAAGCGAATGTCCGAATTTTAAAGACATTTCGGTAAGCGAGAAAATGGATATAGTAAAAAGGAATAATTTGTGCTTCAAATGTCTCTCTTCTGGGTGCAGTGTAAAATTCTGTAAGGCAAGAAACTGTTTCTGTGGAAAACCGCATCATCAAATGATTCATTTTCCGAAAGAGGCCAGGGAGGGCAAAAATCCCTCTGAAGAGGAGAGCGCAGTTTCAACAAGCAATAATTCTTCCGTCTCTAGGTCAAGAGTGTCTAACGTTTTACTTCTAACTTGCAGCGCATATGCTAGCAATCCTAAGGATGGGAGAGGAATAAACAAATTTACGAGGATTTTATGCGATAACGGATCAGACCGGAGTTGGATTCGAAGATCCTTAGCAGATTGTTTAAAACTAAATTCCATCAGAAAGGAAAGACTGTCTGTTTTTTCTTTTGGTTCAGTAAGGCCCGTTGAGAAAATTTATGATGTAGCCGAGATAAAGTTAACAAATAGATATGATCCTAATAAAATCATTCAGTTTGAAGTTTTAATTACAGATACGATAACTGCAGCCCCTAACTCTGTTCCAAATGCAGATATTTTAAACACTATGCGTTCGCGATGATTGATTTTGGCCGATTGTTTCGAGAGCGATATACAAATCGAAGTATTAATTGGCGCAGATGTATTTTGGCAGATTGTTGACTCTACGAGATTTGAGAAAATAAACAAAACAATTACTTGTGTTCCAACGGTATTCGGTTTCGCGCTACAGGGAACTCAGTTAACTGATTCACAGTGCTTAAAAAATGAAGTGTCGTCACATCTCTATGTTGCGGCTACAGACGTTCAGATTTTGTGGGAACTCGAAGCATTGGGAATAAAAGAAAAGGAAGAATTAAATTCGGTAGATAAAGCTTTCGTTGAAGAATTTGAGAAAGGATTAAAATTCGTAGATGGGAGATACGAAACAAATCTAATGTGGAAAAAGGATTCTAATGAGTTAGCGAAGAATTTTACGTTAGCTAAAAAGCAATTTGAAGAGTTAAAAAGGGTTTTAAATGAAAACGAATGGGTTGCAAATGAATATAAGGAAATTGTGAATGAGCAAGTTAAAATGGGAATTATTGAAGAGTGTGCAAGGGATAATAAGGAATATTTTATGCCCCATAGAGCTGTCGTCAGGGCAGATAAAGAAACAACCAAAGTTCGTATTGTGTACAATCGTAGTTCTAAATCAAAGGGTAATTTATCTCTTAATGATTGTTTAGAAACTGGCCCGAATTTAAATCCAAATATACTTGATATCATTTTAAATTTTCGTAAATTCAAGATAGCTTTTAATGCAGACATTGAGAAAGCATTTTTAATGATTGGTATTTCCGAAAGAGATAGAAAGTTTTTAAAATTTCTTTGGTATTCAGATAGTCCTAGTGAGGAATTTAAATACATGCAAGTGAAAAGAGTAACATTCGGTTGCAAACCGTCTACGTTTATTCTAAGTGCTACAATTAAGCATCACATTCAAAAGTTTGAGAATACACACCCTAAATCAGTTGAGATGTTAAAATCTTCGCTGTATGTTGATGACTTGTATTTTGGTGGAAATAGTGTGAACGAAGTTTTAAATTTGTCATCTGATGCTGTAACTATTCTGAAGGCAGGAGGTTTTAACTTGAGGAAATTGAGGTCTAACAGCAAAGAGTTAGAAGAACTATGGGTGCAGACGGGACTAAAGGAACGGGAGTCGGTTGATGTTAGCCAAGTGAAAGTGTTGGGGTTAAACTGGAATCCAGAGCAAGATGAATTGTCATTGGATCTAAAAGGGATATTTAAAGGATTGAAATCATTGAAGAACAGTAAGAGGTGCGTTTTATAGACTGCAGCTAGTATTTTTGATCCGGTTGGGTTGATTGCTCCGTTTGCTGTACGTATTAAGTTATTGTTACAGGAAATTTGGGAGAGAGCAATTGATTGGGATGAAGAGTTGCCAGAAGACTTGCGGGAAAAATGGGGATAGTGGTGTGGAGAAACTGACAAAATGAGTGAAATAAAAATTCCTAGGCATTGTTTAGAAAGCTGTGTTGGTGAGAAGGCTGAAGTACACGTATTTTGTGATGCGTCATTGAGGGCGTATGGAGCTGTTGTATATTTCAGGTTTCGTGATAAATATGGGAAGTATAAGGTGTCTTTTGTGTTGTCAAAGAGTAGAGTAGCACCGCCAAAGAAATTAACGTTACCTCGCTTAGAGTTGATGGCTCTTGTGATAGGTTCTAGATTGGGAAGTTATCTGAAGACAGTCTTCGGAGACATGATTCAAAATATTGTGTATTGGAGTGACTCTTTGATTGCGTTGTACTGGGTAAAGGGTTGTGCCAAGCGTTGGAAAATGTTTGTAGCAAATCGTGTTTTGGAGATTCAGGAGAAGTCGAATCCCAGCGACTGGAAATTTTGCCCCTCGGAAAAAAATCCAGCAGATTTACTAACTAGAGGAATTTCAATGGAAGATCTGTTGTTGAATAAATTGTGGAGGTTAGGACCAGATTGGCTTCAGGAGAGTTGTGAAGGATGGCCGGAGCAGGTGTTCAAATCTGCAAGTTGTGACAATGTAGAGGTTTTACGGGAGAAAAGAAGTGAAGTAACTAATGTTATGGTTGTTCAGGTGGAACTGGTCGAAAATTTGTACAATAGAATTTCGGTTTGGAGTAAATTGCAAAGAATTGTTGCATGGTGTCTTAGATTTATTAGAAATGCTCGAGGAATGAAAGTTAATTCTTCATTTCTTCAAGTTGATGAGTTGCGAGAGGCGCATGACCAAGTAATTAAAGCAGTACAGAGAACTGTATTCAGTACTGAGATTGCAACTTTAGAGAAAGGAAAAGTTCTGAAGTCTGGAAATTTGTCACAATTAAATCCCTTCATTGACAGTGAAGGCCTACTTAGAGTTGGCGGACGTTTGAAAAATGCAAATTTGGCAGAGAGTGTAAAGCATCCTCTTATATTGCCAAAGAAACATCCTGTGACTGAAATGGTCATAAGATACTACCATAAAACGTACTTACATGCAGGTATACAATTACTTAGTGCATCAATTCGACAGAAGTATTGGATCGTGTGTGCAAGATCTGCAATTCGTGAAGTAGTGAGAAACTGTGTAACTTGTTGTAGATTTCGTTCGGAATTTTCGCAACAAATAATGGCAAATTTACCGTCAGCTAGAATGAATCCTGGAAGAGCCTTTTTGAAATGTGGTACAGATTTTGCCGGACCGTTTCTTGTTACCCCTCGTCGTGGAAGAGGAGTTAAAGCATTAAAAATGTACGTGTGCATATTTGTGTGTTTTATTGTTAAGGTCGTGCATCTTGAAATAGTAAGCGACCTAAGTACTGAAGCGTGCCTTTCAGCTTTGAAGAGATTTATCGCTCGTAGAGGAAAACCTCTGGAAATATACAGTGACTGTGGAACCAACTACATCGGTGCGAAAAATTATTGGAAAGCGTGTTCAAGAGATCTTGGTCAATATCTAGCCGATGAAGGTGTGTCGTGGAAGCTGAACATTCCATCAGCTCCCCTTTATGGTGGCCTCTGGGAAGCCGCAGTAAAAGCGATGAAATTTCACTTGCGAAGAGTAATGAAATCACAGATATTAACTGTTGAGGAGTTTTCTACTGTCTTAGCTGAAGTAGAAGCAGCGCTGAATTCCAGACCACTTGTTTCTGCATCAGATTGTGCTGATGACTATTGTGTTCTAACACCTGGTCATTTTCTCATTGGCTCGGAGTTAAAGAGCGTACCTGAGCCTGATGTTACCAATGAGAAAATTAGCATTGGTGAAAGATATAAACTAACATCACAAATTTCACAATCCTTCTGGAAAGCATGGTCGAAGGACTATTTAACGCAGTTGCAAGTGCGCAACAAATGGAAAACCCCATGCGTGGATTTGTGCTGCAATGACATAGTGTTAATCAAGGACGAGAATTTGCCACCCCTCAAATGGAGGATGGCAAGAGTAACTGAAACTATTGACAGCAGTGACAGCAGAGTACGTGCTGTAACTTTAAAAACATCCACAGGTGAATTGAGAAGACCAATTCACAAATTGGTTAAACTTCCTATTGAACATAAATGATTTAATGTGCATTTCATTTTATAATTTTTATTTAAAAATAATTTTCATGTCAAAGGTAACTTAAATTCTACATTTTTAAGGTGAATTAGTGTTATTATGGTTTTATGTTCAATCTAGTGTATTTTGTATCATTGTAATGTTAATGTGTATAAGCTTGGATGACATGGTCATCGGGGCCCCAGTGTGTTAGCGAGAATCTTGAAGAGAACGAGGGTCTTTAAGGGGAAAGAGGGCGTGGCTACAGGCCAGCTGTTTAATATCATCTAACTTGTATATAAGGTAGGTGCGGGTAAAAAGGCCTACCTAAGGGAGATTTGGAATAAAATGGAAAGAAAAGGATCCGAATCAGCAAATTGCAAATTTAATTAAAGTACCATTCAATTACTACACGAAAATAACAAAAAACGGCCTTTCTTGCCGAAAACAAACATAAAATTAATTATTTAAAAAAACCTTGCAATTAGGCCTTATTATACTACGGTAGGGTAATAAGGCCTAATGTTTTAACACTCGTAAATAATCAAAATAAGCTATTAACATTGGTAATTGAGATCATTTGTAATATCCTTAAGCATTACTCATGCTGAAAATCTTCAAAATAACAAAAAAAAAAAAAAATTAACAGCCGTCAGAGCACTCAAAAATATCTTCGTCATCGGCTGTCAAACCGACGCATTGCTCATGATACCATCTGTTGCATTTTGAACAGGGCCTCATGTCAATAATTTTACCCTCCTCACAAGCGTGACAGTACCAATTAGCATCGTTTTTTTTTGGTATTTTTTTTATCGTCTTTCTTTGAGGGTTGACGTCATTTTTGCTTTTTTCTCTTTTCTATATTCTTCAAACAGTTCTTTGGTGACTTTAATTCCTCGATAATTAATAGATTTTCTTCTTAAAATTGATGTTTTTTCAGTATTTTTCACTGGAGTACGCATAAGCTCATGAAATGCCTTTTTTTTAGTTGAGCTAGTGGTACATTGTCCTCTTCATCGTCCGAACTAGAACCGTAAACCATGCCGTACGTCGTTCCAGGAGGTTTGTTTGGGGTACTATTAATTATTTCATCTTGTGCTGTCGATGTGGAAGGCCTTGGGGTTATTGGCGTGAGGGAGGTGCGAGGTTGCGAATTTTTTTCTTGAAATTTGTCAGCTTCGGGAACTGGAATTTCTGTTAATACAGACGGAGCAAAAGCTGTTTCTGAAATAGCCTGTGGATTCAATGGATACAAACCAGTGGCTTTAAAGCCGCTTGTAATGGTACTATGTGTCATGCATTTAGACCAGACATTTGAAAGAATAACATTAAACCGTGCCTTGGTGAGCTTTTTGTCTGGGTTTTGTTCCATAAATGATAAAAGTTCTGCATCCCAGTGGTGTTTGTTCAAATGATCGATAGACGGCTTTATCAAGGGGTTGGAGTTCATGAGTGGTGTTCGAAGGTAAACAGTATAATGATATATCGAGAGAATCGGCGACTTCAACGATTGTTAAGTCTAGGTGACAAGCCGCTCCCTCAAATATGAAAAGGGACTTTCCTGCACTTTTAAATCTAGATAGGTGCTTTAGAAATTCTGTAAAAAGTTCATTAGTCATATAACCCTTTGTAGATTTTTCTACCAAAGAACCCTGTGGCAAATTGTCATATAATTCTGCCTTCAACCGTTTGCCTTTAAATATTATCATTGGTGGTATAGCAGTACCAAGTGCATTTACACATCCAGCTATTGTGACACTTTCGGCGTGTTCCGAAGACTGTAAATGCACTCTTTTAGTCCCCTTCTTTGCCAAAACAGTCTGCTGGTGGTGAATTGTGAGACGGCAGCCTTTCTCATCCATGTTGTATATTCTTTCAGGATGACTTCTCAAGTCCAGATTATCATGAATTTCATTCAGTCTGTTAAAGTGATCATTAACGATAAATTTGTTAAGCTTTTGAGCTCTGGCCGGGTTCATAAATTGAGCTTTTCGTCCAGATATTTCGGGTGTCTTTTCATAAATGCTTTAAACCATTCTTTACCAGCAACTTTAGCAATTTTATTAAAATTATGCTTTATGTTATTAAGCTCACAAAATTTATAAACCAAGCGTCGGAGAATACGTGGTGCCACAGGCAACCCTATTTCAGCAAACCTCAAAATTCTGATGACAAGATCAGCTTCCTAGTCATCACTGAGTATAGATTTTCTACCAAGTGTTTTTTTCAAACTTCTGGTCTGGAGATGGTTTCTAATGGTTCTCCTGGGAACATTATACCTCACAGCTGCTTTATATGAGCTCAGCATACCTCTTCTTACTGCTTGGACAGCCGACACTAAGTTATTATCAGACCACAGTGCTCGTTTGGGGGGCATCGTGATGTAGGCACTAAAATAAGAATGAACCAAGTCGTAAACAGCCGCAGTTATTAATAAACACTCATACCATGTTGAGAAAGGTTCAAAATAAGATGCACAGCTGAAAAACTACGTTACAAAAAAAAGGAGTATAATAAGGCCTACGGTCAACTTTCGTAGGCCTTATTAGCCGCTGACGTCAAATTTAAAGAAATGCAAACAAGTACAATAATTCGATCATATTATTTCACTCAGACATAAAATATCGATAGAAGCATTCAAGACAGATAACTGTAGCGCAAAACTATGCATAAAAGTATGATATTACAAAAATTACTTACATTTCAATCTGACGATTTTTTTATTATTCGTGTCTTACAAGCGTTCCGTGAAAATGAATCTGGGCTCGCTAGTCAAAACAACTGAGCATGGCGTTGCGACCAGTTTGAGGTGCCATCTGGGAGTGTAAACTATCTACGATAGCGTTTTTGAGCGGCTACAACCATTTTAAATTATATTTTCGCTGTTTAGGCCTTATTACCCGACAGGCCTTAATACCCGCACCTACCTTAGTTCTGTGTTCGTCCGTGTCTGTGGTAGTTGTAGTGAATAAAACGATGTGAAAGGCAGTGGAGTTGTGTTCTTTGTGCTCTTGTATTAATATGGTATCAACGAATTTAGCGGATTCATTTTTTTGTGAACATGCTTTAAAATTAGGTATGTTACACCATATCTAAGGTTTAACTGATTTTAGAAGTAAATGCTGAAAAATGCAAACAATATTTGAAATGAACTATTTTATTTGCCTCCGTTCTTCTTTTTTATGTTGCTTTTGGGTTTACATTTCTTTTTTCCGGGATTCAGAGATTTCTTGTATGTTTTGGAGACTTTTTGTGATGATTTGCGTTTTTCTGTTAAGATTCTTTCTTCCTGAAGAGCCTTTTTGACTGGATTATTAAAAAGTATTGCCGTACAGTATGTGGGTTTAGCTGAGACTCAGCGTTATCTTCAGTAGGAAACTCTAAATCCGAACTATTGGATGAAGGAGCAACTGAATCTGCTCTAGAACAGGTACATCCTGTTTTATTACTTTCTTCCAACATGGTTGTTGCTGGGACAAACAGATTCACTCATAGATCCAGGAGATTGGGAGTCTGACCGATCAGTGATATAACTTGGCATGAAGTCACAGTCCTGAAAAATGTTTGAATGCAGGGAAATACACCAGTTCTTTTGAAACCATTCATAATATTTATGGGACTTGCTTCTTGTGGAGAAGCAACTGTAGTCCTGAAAAATGTTTGAATGCAGGGAAATACACCAGTTCTTTTGAAACCATTCATAATATTTATGGGACTTGCTTCTTGTGGAAAAGCAACTGTTAACAGAGTTGGTACGTCTTAAATCGTCATTGGCTTTCCTGGATTATTTACCATCCAAGGATCACAGGCGGAATTAACATATTTTTTCAATGAGCCATGTAGACTCTTATCAAGAGGCAGCAACTTATGGCTACAATGTGGTGGGAAAGAGAGTAGTGTTATTATTATTTTCAGTTGTGTAGTAGTTTCCTTACAAAAATCAAGCCCTTCTGTTGACGTGGGAATCGTAAATATCTAGTAAGAGAATCAGGTTTTTCTTTAAACATCTAGTGTTTTTAGCAAAATCCTTTAAGAAATCTGGAAACATTTCAACTGTCATCTACCCAACAGGGAATGCACCATACATGCAGCATTACATCTGGTGTGGTTTTCCCGTTGTTGTTTTTTCTCTTGTATTTTTTCATTTCCAGAAAGAAGAGCACGTATGTTGGCAATTGTATAAGCGTGTCTATAAGTAATGATAAGCTCGAGAATAGTGTAACTAATACAATTATTGCATTAAATTGACAATTTACAGAATTTAAATTTCCATTGTTTAATGTTTTGACTAAAAACGTAACTTGAGGCACGTATACAAATTCGCACACGTATCAAGAAAAAAGTTCGCCTATTAGCCCCAACTCGCCGTATTGAAATCAAATTACACCGGTTTAAAAATGGTCTCATAAAATAATCCGAATAAGACGTCATTTGTTGCGTAGAAGCATGGGCTATTCAATATTAATACGTTTCGGTAAATTACTCTACTATTATATGTTTTATAAGAAAATAGCTAAGGATGAAAAAAATTACTTAACACTGCGAAAAAAAAAAACCTTCTCTTGTACAACAGGTTTGGTTTGGCAGATTTAACTGAAAATACATTGACAGTAGCGAGGTACCTACACTGTTAAAAATTTTTCGGAAAATTTACGGTAATTGTTACTGGCATCCATGTTGCCAGTAACTATTACCGTAAAAATCAAATGTTACTGTAAAATTTTACGGTTTCCTCGGTAGACCACAGCAACCAATTGGACCTGGGATCGCTTATTTTTCCAATATAAATTACCGTAAAAATCAGCGATGCGTTAAGTCCGCCATTTTACAGTAACAATTACCAGAAAATCTTCCTGAATTTTTAACAGTGTACGTGGTTAAATGACAGCTCACTCAGAGCTGTCAAACTAGAAATGAGAAAATTATTTAACATTCGCACACTTACCCCTTCGCATGCTAGCCCCGGTCTCCCCTATACACTAAAAATAAACTAGAATGTCCGTAATTTATTTGATCTTAAAAGATCCGTAATTTTCATGATTTTAATGATAATTGATTCAACTAACCTTATTGGTACCGCATCTAACGGGAAATGGCCAGAATGCAAAAAATATTCTTGAAAAAATTATCGCAGAACGGAATGGACAATTTTCAGCGAGAAAGAACGCTTAGAATTTAAACTATTAAAAGAAAAAATAAAGCCTGAGAATTTTAATTGCCAAAACAGCTCGCCAAGTTCCTTTCATAAGGAAAGAATCAGTTACATAATGTGACAAAAATGTCATAAAATGCCGAAAAAACGGAAACGGGAAAAGACAGTATGTACTTCGAAGTCCATCAAGAACTGATAAATATCGAATTCATCATTATAGAAATGGCGACGTGTAACTTACTAAATGATTTGCATTTATTCCTAACGTTTAGTAGTACTTCTTGATTTCTCATCCCTTTATACATGGACAAGAATATCAACAACATTTAACAAGAAGTTCCGTCCAGAACTAAACGAGCCTACTTTCCCATATACCAATATCAACTTTCTTATCTGATCAACATTCTCAAAAATAGCTAAAATCGCAAATTGTTTTAAACATATTTTAAAAATATTTTAAGCTGATTTTTAAGAATAAAGTATGCCTCATTCATCAAAAGAATTGATGCGTAAAATAAATAATGAACGAACAAATGAAATTGCAGCACCTTTTAAACAAAGCAGCTACTACACTTGTTTCCCATTAAAAAATAAATCTTTAACCGCTTTCAAAAAGAAAAACAAAAAGAAATAAAATAAATAAGCTCATCAAAATAAATACATCATATAAAAAATCGTTTGTTTTTCCCCCTATTCCAAAAAAATATATATATATATTTTTAAATAAATTAGTTTATTTTCGGAAATAAATTAAAACAATAAAATGTCAACTTAAAAAAATAGTTTTAATTTTCAAAAAAAAAAAAAAAATAAAAAAAATAATAATAATAATTATCTGCGAATATCTTTATGTAGAAACATAAAGAACTCCGAATTTATCCTCCGAATTTCCAAGGGACGGTGACAGTCATTTTTCCTCCGTGTATAAATGTTTGTCAAGGCTACGAAGTCAGAGTCGAAGGACTAATTTTCGAGTACAGGAGTCTGAGTCAGGTGTCCCAAAACTCTCGGAGTCACAGTCGGGTGTTGTTCATCAAGAGCTATTTCCAACAAAAGTTGCTTGAAGTAAATCCGGCTTGAAGTTCGGAATCTATGTTGACTTCCAGTTTTCCCGTAGGCGCTAATGTTAAGGGATTTGAACTGTCAAAGTTGAACGGAAAATTGATCAAATCAAAAAGATATTTTCTATACATGTTCGTCATCAAAAGCTTTTTCTTGCAAAGTGTTTTGAAGCAAATTCGAAACTAAGTTCGGAATTGCCTTGAATTTTCCAGTAGGTGCTAATGTTAAGTTTTTTTGAACCGTTCAAAATTGAAAAAAAAAGTTCAAATCAAAAAGTGAAACATAGCAATGAGGTGTCCTCGCCAAGTTCTTCAGAACAAAACAAAAAAAATCGAATCGAACTATTCACTCAAAAGTTATTAGAGAAGGACAGACAGACCGACAAATCACAGACAGACATTTTCCCCCTTCTCAATACTTTTCTTTCCAATTTTTAATTTTTCGATATTTATTTAATAATTTTATTTATTTTTGACTTTTTTTTTTTGTTTTCCGCGATATTTTAAAGATGTATTAAGCTTTCTTTCATGCTTTTTTCTTCTTTCTCTGACTTTTGCTATCAAAGTTGGCTAAAGATTCATTTTAAAGGAATAAAAAACATAAGTTCATGCATACGGAAAAGAAAAAAAATACCGTCATTCACTAAGCTTAAAAGCGATTTATATGTTACGATTTATGTTTGTTTTTCCTTCTTCAGCCGACATTAGACAATGGCTACAGCGCCCCCTATAGTTTTCTGAAGTTGCGAATAAGGCATCCTGTCTGAGAGCTTTCGGACAAAAGATTTTTAAAATTTAGTAATCTAGTTTTTAGAAAATCTATCTAAGCCCTTGCTGGAGTAACAATTTGAAAATAAAAAATGTAAGGATATTTCACTTAAACTTTAACAAAATACCTTTTGCATACAGTTTCATTAAGAAGAATAACAGTGCTATCTGTATTTTGATGATTTTAAAGCAGATCAAAGTTTAAAAATTCTACTTGCATGACAGTAAAAATGATGCAACCAATGCAGATGTGATGTACACCTTTTGAAATTGCTGATGGACAACAAAGAGCTACTCAACAAGTTTTTGCCTGTGAAAAGTATGTAAGTCACAGATTTAAAATACCAGTTAAAACATTATTTGCATTGACTTGTACAAATTTCTTCTCAAATATTGTAGAAATTTGCTGGTACAGTGGTTACAATCGGCTAATCTAGATAGAGTCAAATCTACAAATTTTCATTTTTTTATTACACTTTTTATCATTTGCGTTTAAAACTTTTTATTGAGACAAAAATAAGGGATATTTCTGTAATTGGTGGTAATTTTATTTTGCTGACCTTGTTGCTTTATCATAACTGTATCTGAATAGATATTTCCTTACTCTTTGTGTACTTATGCGAAGGAAAAATATTCCTCGCACAGGCATTGGGCCATATCCATTTGACGCCAATAAATAAATATCGCCAAAAGTGGTTTCTCATGTTGACATTTATAAACACATTTTAGAATCAAGAAGGTATTTGACGAAATTATTTTTATGACAATGATATGCACTAAACTTGATCAAATATTGATGAACCCAGACTTTATTGTCTGTAACTATCGCGCTATTACGATCATAGAAAAATTCAATATTGTTTGGAGTAATTATATTACCGTGATCATGTCAAAGTGGCGAAAGTGATTCAATATAAAATAGAAAACTCGCAAAATTACTGTTATTTTATTTAATTTGTGGATCATTTTAAATGCTTAATTTAATCATTTGGTTGAATATTTTGTGTTTTAGTCTTGTTTAATGGCTTGCTTGAACTACTATCAACATTAGATTTAAACTTCGGCTTCATTAAAGCAGGCATTTCCTACACTCTAGTGTGTTAGTTTATTTTAGCATAACTATTGAATGTTTGCAAAAATGGTACGGCTCAACTTGTAAACTGAAGAGAAAAGGGTAAATCTACGGGACATTTCTATGCCGTGACGAGCTGTTTGCTATTGCCTTTACTTCGAATTGGGTGGTAACTCTCAGCTTACTAATATAGCCAATGTTCTTGCTTGCAACAAATAGCAATTCAATTGCCAACGCATGGTTAAGTAACGAAACTGTACTGAGAGATCTAAAACAATAAACTTATTGATGAAATCTGATCCGTCATGTCTTTTTATCCGATACCAGGAAAAACATATTTAGGGCCTGATGCGCGTTGCATTATGCATATGCGACGGGGACCCTAAAATAACCAAAGCAGTATTGCTGGGGGACGAGTTTGTGTAGTAAGCATTTCGGCCGCCAGGCTTGTCATCGCCAATTCAGTGCCTCCAGTGTTGTCGACCTTCCTTGTTCTGTTTATTTGCAGTCATATTTTTGCTAGAGCTGTTTTGTCACTTTTTATGATGTTTTGTTTGAATAATCAGCAAGATTTTGCTTTCTATTTGGTAAAAATGGATATCTTGGAAGCTTGGTTCAGCGAATTTTAACCGAAGATTTCGGAACAAAAAGTTTGCTGCCAAGTTTGATCCTCCTGAATAGTACTACCAATAAAAATATGTCAGATTGGAACTAGTCGATCGTAGTAAAGTGCTGTCTCATGCATCTTAACTCTCCTGACCTGGCTCCGTGCAACTTTTTTTTAATTTCCATGAATGAAAAGGGGGATGAAAGGACACCAATTTGACAACATTGAACAGGTTCAAGAAAGAAAAAGGAAAGCGAAGCAGGAGCGGTCAGCATTTATAAAGATGGATTCAAAAATTGTTTTGAACAGTGTTAGCAACGAAACAGCGGATACAGTTGTCTTGTATATAGCTTTAAAAAAGTAATTCCGGTTATATTACTTTTGAGTTCCCCTTATGCTACCGTGAAAGACTCAAATTTGGAGATTGTCGACTTTGACTGGCGATTCAACATGAATATTCGGTCTTTCGCCGATGTTTTTTTAATGCCAATGTTGATATTCACCGGCTGATGTCGACATTACGAGATTTCTAACTTCTACAATAACGCATACACTATAATATAAAAAAGTGAATTTTGTTTGATTGGATTCCTGACAAATTCTAAAACAGATCTGTGTCTCAAAAAGTTACAAGCCTGCGAAATTTTCCCACATTGTACGCAAAATAAGCTTTTTTAAAAAAAATTGCTCCATAAATTTAATACTCTGTTAACAGATAAAGGCAAATATTTCGTAAATTTTTATTGTCAAAGAGCAATATTTTATGTGAATACAGTTGGAACTCTCACACCATAGTAATAATATGTAATTGCATAATTTTCTTTAAGTTATTAAACTGTGAAGTTAGTGAATTTAAAAGATAAATAATTGTTTTTGTTAAAAACTTCTAACTTTGACTTTCCATTGCAGAATGAGCCACCGAGATAATTAAAAGTCAAGAAATCATTCTTTTTCTAACACACATTACTAATTATTAAAAATATTTGAAATAAATGTTATTGGAAGATTGGTTGGATCTTTGTCTCAAAAATGCTAAAATCTGAGGAATTTAATGCTGATGAAATTTCTCCACAGTTAGACAAAACAGATGAAAAATCAGATGATGAAACTGAAGTTTTGCTTCTAACAAATAACAGAAATTTCAAATCTGTACCCATACTGGACGAATCTTCTGTTACATTTACAAGTAAAGATGCTATGCTAGAAAATTTAACGAACGTAGAAAAATCTGAAAAATCAATTCAAAATGGGAAAATACAGAACAGTCTGAAGAATTTAGAACTTGAAGACGATGTTCTAGATTTTTGCAAATCACCCATTTCAGTAGCTGGAACAGCCAATGATCTCCCGAATTCAATCAGTCAAAGTAGCAGTTCTTCCGAAGCAGCAAATGATAAATACAAAGATGAAACTCCAATTACGGACGATCGAAGCAGTTGTTCTGACGAAACTTTAACTACAGTAGGCGAAACGGTCACAGAAAATTTAAATCAACAGGAAGAATCACCGTCGAGCGTTGTTCAAGATCAAGGACATGGCAATTGTTCTGAAAACTTCCAAGAGGATAACGGCATTATAAATTTTCCATTCTCTGCCTCAGAAGAAGTAAGTATGAAATTAAGGTAAAGTTGTACAATAACGTTTAAACATATATTCTGTTTATTATATATAAACTTTTATGTATTTAAAGTATTTATTTTAGATTCATTATCAGCAATGATTATTCTATATAACATGATGCATTTTAATTGACAATTATTCTTTGTTTTAATGAATTTGAATTTTATTGATCTACTTTTGAAAAGAGAAGGGCAACAAACTGCTTTAGCACTATTTTTAGGCATTGAGAAAATTCATTTCTTGAAATAAATGGCTGTTTTTTTTTCTGACATCTGTACAAGAAGTGAATTGTACTTGATTTTCTCTGTAATTTCGTTTTTAGGGAACACATTATAACTTCCTAAAATTTCTTAGTTTAACTTCAGTGCTTTAGAAAAATAGATCAAATGAGCCTACAATTCTAGAGTAGTAGAATCAAAGTGTAACATATTACATGGTATTCTTCCATTTGAGGACTTGTTACTAGCTTCCTTGACTAAACACATTAATATTTAACAGAGGAATTTCAATGTGCTATACTTTAATGAAGAAAAAATTAAACATTTTTTATCAATTAGGTTTAAATATTGTAGCTGACTGTCTTTCTATTATATTTTCCAATTTCAAAAGCTGTAAACCAGTTGCATACATGGGAGGTGTATTATATCATTTACTCAATAAGTAGAAAAATTCAATCTACACGGGGAAATAGCAAAAGTATCAATAAATTGACCAGCAAATTTTTTGTTGAGTGTCGAATTTGGTTGTCCAATTCCAGTGTGGAATTGCATGAGGTGATCAGAGTCAGAAGACAAAAGTCTTGAGCAAATTTTATGGATCTGTATAATCTAATGCTTTCAAATTTAAGGAAGACATGAGCAATCTTTTTAACTGAGTAAAAGTAGGTGAAAAAAATTTTGTGGTCAAATACGAGTTTCTTACGGTTATGTATTCAAAAGTGGCAAACCCGCCAAAATTTTAAAATATGCTAACAGAGCATTTTCCAGGAGAAATATATCTATCCAGGAGAGAAGCAGCTCCTTCTCTTAAAGAAACGTATTCAATAAGCTTGGACCACAGCAATTGAAAGTAAATAGCCCCTAATGTAGTTTTTTTTTTTTTTTTTTTTAAAGAACCATTTTTGTTACAATAGTTATATAACTACCATCCCTTTGTGGTTTGAATTCGGCTAATCGAAGTTAGTGTCTCTCCCTATCACTTTGTCTTTCAATTCGACTTGTTCCAAGTTCTTCTTCAAGGCATAGTATGCGTGCGCGCGCACACAACCACACACAATATTTTTATGACACCATCAAATATAAATGATGCAGTGAGAAGCAAAGGGATGTAAGTGCAGAAATTAAAAATTTGGTAGGAGAAATTGTCTTCTCTTTTGAGACAAGATAAAGTGCAAGCTTTCTTGTTATTTACTGATATACAGTAGGGGAGAGTCGGGTAGCCACGGACACATACTGTTTGACCACGGATTGTATGTACTTCGGCAATGTGCCAAGTAAAGACGATTCCATCTGAATGAATACTGCAGGGGAGAAGGGAAAATAACGATGGGCTTTTGATGCACGCGTTTTATAATGTCACTAGTGCTTTATTCATTTATTGCATTCTCAAATATTAAATAAGGGGAAACAAAAGTAGTTACCTTGGAAACAACAAAAAGAAAATAAAATATTTTCATTTCGTTCAGGAACGTAAAAGCAAAATGGTAAGCTCAAAACTGTTGTGAATAAACAAATCAATTAATTTTTCCCGTGAAAATATAGATCGAATCATGGCCCCACTGAATGCGCTGGCGCTTACCAGGCCTTGACAATTTTTGACTTTCCTGTGTTAAACCGGGGCAACTATTCCTGCACTTGAACATGGCCACACTAGATGGAAAAACTTCAAAACTTCATATTTGCCCATTCTGACCGCAAGGAGGCGCCACAAGCCACGGTTGCATCAACCAATCAACGACAAGTTTCAGAGCTTGTTTATTTTAATTAATAAATGAAACAGAAAACAAACATTAATATTTCGCAAGATGCTCAGAAATATACCGAATCAACCAATTCGAATCGAATCGGTAATGTTATTAAGCTGATTATTTAATGCGTAAATTGAGCATCTAAAGTTGGTTTGGCAATTTCTTTTAATTTAATTTTACATGCTCATTTATAGTTTGTGCTTCATTTGTTGGATTATTTTACGCTTAATGGAGAAACTTAACTATTCAGAGGATTATTTTTTATTTTAATGGACTTTTTGATCTTGTTTCTAGGCTTGCTTCGCTTATAAGTCTTTAAAAAGACAAAATAGTTCATGGTATCGCCAAATAAGTACTTTATATGTGACTTGAAATAGTACATGACAATAAATAAAATTGAAACTAATCGCCAGCTTAAAAAATGCACCGCTACGTACCTATAACGGAAAATTACCCCCCTCCCCACCCTTTTTTTATTTTAAGAAATGCTAGATATTTAGAGCTGCTCCTAATGCTATACAATTAGAAGAAGATGACAAAAATTTGTAAGCAGATCTTAGACTCCTGCGGATTCTTGACGGTCTACTGTGTGCGTGTATTTTATTTTTCCAACAGAAAATTCATATCCAAATTTTCGCCAAACTTGGCGATCAAATATCTTACAAAGTTTTTAGTTCAAAGCTCCTTTCTCATTCATTTTTCAAGTGTAGAAAATAGTTTTTTTATGACTAGAATTCAATGTTTACAGGATTTTACATCGCTAAATATTTTAATTTTCTTAAAAATACAGTCGATTTGCGATAACTCGAAGTCCGATAACTCAATTATTACTATACTCGAAATTTTTACAAGTCCCGACTTTTTTGTCTTTAATTCCATTCTAATTATTATAAATAACTCGAAGTTAACTTCTTTCAACTCGAAGTTTTTTCCAGGATTACTCAAAATTTATTTCGAAAGAACGAAAAAAAAAAAAAAAAAAGAAAGAAAGAAGTGACTATGGGAGAATAATTATTTCACCTTCACTTCCAATCCGAATTTGAAACGAACGAAGATGTGCACATTTCCTGAAGTAGAATCAGCTCTATTCAAGCGGTTCCAGCATGCTTTTGATTTTTTTCTATCAATACATTTGATTAAACTGTGCATATTGTGCTAAAAAACTTAAGTTCTATAATTTTGTCTGTTATATGTACATATTAAAGCATTCGATGGTTTTTAGTATTAAAATATCAAAAACCAAAACTATCGTTAAGTCAAACTTTCGATAAGTCGAAGTTTTCCGTCTGTCTTTTTACATTCGAGCTATCGCAAATCGAATGTATGTTTAAAAACATTTTTAAAATGGCAAATAAAAAAATCATATCATTGTTTTGCTTTTGCAAGGACAAAATAAATTTTGTACGGTACTCTCCCCTGCTAGGATTTTACAAAATATCAACAGTGTTGATATTTTGTAAAATAATCTGTTCCCCATTTTTTTTTTAAAAAATTAGTTTCACAAATTCATTTGTAGATATTTGAAGAGTTTCTTTCCCTACTGCATGTATTTGTTAAATGTTAAAAATAAATTTAAAAAAATAATAATAATTTGAATTTTGGCTGCTTGAGTTCGAATTAAGTTATTCACGATCATGAATTGCGATAGGATCCTACTCGTTGGGTTTCTTGTTTCTACAAATGGAATGAAATGGAAATGACCAAGATATTTGCACCCGTCATAATATGACTGTTAATTTTCTAGAATAGGTAATACGAGTCTGTAAATAAGATAAATATTTTATGGCCGAATCTGAATTTTATCATAAAAATTATTTACTGCGTGAACACTTTATAACAGTTGAAAAATATATTGAAGTAATAGCACCTGGGATGCTAACGGTAAGGTGGGAGCCTGGGGGTGGGGATAGAACCTGAGCTAAAGTGAACTCTCTCCGGTCTGTGCGCCTTCCGATGTGTGTGTGTACACTCAAACCTGTTTTTGTGCGGACTTTTTTTTGTGTAGTTTATAAAAATTATTTATAAAACGAGCGAAAATTTTTAAGGGATTTTTTTTTTTTTTTTTGAAAGAACATTTTTAAAATCATAGGATCTGACCATTTTTTAAAATAACTTGACTAAGTTTAATATTAAAAAAAAATGCATTAATCGGTGCGCTTTCATTGTTTACGCTTCTGCCGATGACATCACAAATGATGAAATGCCATTCACTGATGTCACTCACAGAGCACAATATTCAATTAGTTTCTTTACTTACAAGTGTTGGCAACTATATGATTGATAGTAAGCGTAGAGTGCAATATGTAATTCGCTTCTTGATCATCATAACGTAGAAACGCGGTAGACAGATGCGCCAAAATACATCATTTGTGACGTCATAAAGACCACGCCTTATTTTCAAAATCAGACATTTAAAAAATTAAAAACTAAGCTTCGGAAAAATGAAAGTTTTTTCTAGCTCCATGTTATTTTTATTTATTTTTTGATTATGCTATGAATTTCCTTTTGTAAGGAAAAAAAAATCTGCACTTTTTCGAAATAGCTCTTGTGCACTAAACGTTTGTGCATCTCTATGCGTACTGTGCACTAATATGCTACTAAAATCTACACTAAAGTTTTTATAACATGAGATGTGCTAAAAATGGAAGGGGAAAAAGATAAATGACATTATTTTGGTGTCGGTAAAATATTCGTGCGAGAACCACGGACCCGTCGTAGAACCATGTATTAGTCACACTCTGATTTTAAATGTTTTTAAAATTATGTTAATGGTTCATTTTCTCAAATTGCCGTCATATTTTTAACTTTTCTATTGTTCTTCTTCATTTGAAAAAGAATATTCCTAACCAGGCCTGTCAAGTGGGGATATCACGGGGGGGGGGGGGGTAATTATGACACCCCTAAATTTTACATACATACTAAAATTAGGCATTATGCTCGTATTTTGGGTTGTTTTGTTGTTTTTTCCCGAACACAAAACCTTTGCCCCCCGCCCACCCCCCGCGAATTTTTAAATGTCGGACCTGTTCCCAAGTGTACATTTTTAATTAAATTCTATTCGTTGTAAAATATACACTACATTACGAGCGAAAAGAATGGCAATTGTTAACGTAAATTCCTATAGGCCCCCCCCCCCCTCTAATACCCATCAGGGTCAAAAGGGGCAATGAATGACCCTCTCAAGTTTTGAGAAATGAATGTATTTACAGATTTCGGAGCGTTTTTTTTTTTTTTTTTTTTCGATGTAATTTATTGAGCAGAAAAAAAATTCGCATGTAAATGAGCATGTAAAATTAGAAATGAGGGCTGCCTGCCATATAGCATCAATCTTAGAACTGTTGTATCCAAGAAGGAAATCCCAAGGGATTTTCAATAAAAAATTTGAAAATTGCTTGCAAAGCTTTCAAAAAAAAAAAAAAAAAAAAGTTTGAAAAATATATTAAGAATTACGCATTAATATTAAAAAAAAATCATATGTTTTCTGTGTTTAGTTAAAATTTTTTATTACGCGTAATTTTTTATATGATATTAAAATAATAATAAGAAATGCTTTTCACCTTTGTAATACAATGTTTATTCAGCACTTTTTCTCTTCATTCCTTCTTTTAAAATTGAAATTTTCGTCAAATGACGTACGTCCGATAATAAGTCGAGAAATCACGTATTCACAGATGCCAAAGCGCCAACGCTCACAATCACGCCAAATGGAAACAAAAAAGGGGTAGCCAGTGGCGCCCTCTTTGTTGCCATGAGTTTCAGCGATTGCCACGGCCGTTAAGTATTCAGTGGGGCCATGATCGAATATACTTTAGATTTAAAAAATGTTGCTGTGAGCAAATTTTCATTTTTACAAAACTAAGGCTAAATAATAGAGAGGCAAAAGTGCACATCTGAAACAAACCAACTAACATCCCTATAAACTAATAGATACATCCATTTCCGCCTCTAAACCGTATATTAGCCTTTCCATGTAATCGATGGTCAGACAGTAAACAAAACACATTTTATTTTTTAAATGGACATAATTAAATATGTATTTAGTATCAAAACGTTAAATAAAATATATATAAAGTATTTTAGTACAAGTATCAATCAGATAATTTCTTTATCTTAGCTCTAATCAAGTCTAACAAACATTCTTAAATTTTGGCCAATTATTTTTTTGGCGGGTAGCTCCGGACATACATATTAGCGATGACCAAGTCGTTTTTTGGCTTTGCAGACGTCACAAAAATAGTAAAGCTGTGAAGGATCAATATCTACGCATTCTTCATGCGCCCAGCCTTTACATTCATGGCATTGTATCCAATCTTCTTCGAATGTTTCTCCGCAAATGATGCACTCTTCTCCCTGTTCTCTTGACAGGAGGGTTTCTTGGATGTTCTGTTTGGTTTTCATATTTTTGGTGGCTGTTGCGCCCTTCTTTTTACTCTGCAACGCTATAGCTTTGTTAGTTGCAATTGTATTTTTCTCCACCAAAGCATTTTTAAATGGAGAAGAGGTGAGAATCTCGCTCTTTTGAGTTTTTCGTGAACGCGTTGTGAGTCGTTTCTTGGATGCATCAGAAGGAAGAGACAATTGTTTAAGCAATTGTTCTGTTGCACAGGATTGGCTGGTTAATGGCTGGGAAAAAAACAGAACTTACACTGTTTATTATGGGGGATACTAGGCTGGACGACGGCTGCTGGTTGTGGCTTGTTGATGGTTGGGACGTCGCATCAGTGGTCGTGCATGTAGGATTTCCATTCGAGGCTGGATCCTGTTCAATATTGGTCATAGCAGATGGCAAAAAATCCATGTAATACTATGTAATGCTAAAAAACGCGACAGAAACATTTAAATACAGATTTTCTCTCCACTCAAAAAGTGTCCGATTATACCCGACCGTCTCGATCCAACATTCTATTTATATTTTAGAAAAACTTCATTCCCAGCGACATAAAATAACCTATTCTTTCAACTATAACAATTACTGCTTAGAATAATGTATAAATGACAGTAAAGTACTTACATTCAATATCCATAAACTGTATTTGGCGCGCGAAAAAATCTCGGTGATGAAAGCAATTAACTGTCACTTGTTGTCCGCTCGACGATTACGTCACTACTGTGGTGAATATTCAACTACGCGGCATTTTGACGTGTGCACCTTTTATCCATGTGTGCGTGGTTGCCTAGAACCTACAGTGGCCGGTGCTACCCGACTTTCCCCTACGATTTAGAAGAAAAAAAATGTAATGAAAGCCTACCTAGTATCTGAATATTAAACTAATTTTACTCAAACTTTGAAATGACTAATTATATCCCTTTGCTTCTCACAGTCTCAAATGTTTTTTTGAACCATTTGGAAATCTTGCTCGTTTGCTTAGTCGATAAACATTTAAATTTGAAATACAACTTTATCAAGGTTTAGAAACCTCTTTCGTCTGACACGAAATTATATCTTATGAAGGTACAACTTACAACGTATAAGCACGGAGCAATCTGATTAATGTAGCAATGTAAAAAAAATCCGGAACTGTAAAACAAGCAAGCACCTAAATGCCTCCACATCTTCTGCTCAGACTCCCGTTTCTGGTTACGTCAAAAAACATCCACTCTTACAGAGCAAGTTCCAACATTCTCTATAGATGTCAAATGCTAGAGGGGGATGATCCCCAAACCGTTGACAATATTATCCGTCCACATTGTGTTTAAACACTGTATGAATATAAAAAAAATTTGAAAAAAAAAATAGAACCGACTTCAAAATTGCTCTAAAAAGTGAAAAATAATTTTATTCTTTAAACACCATCGATAATACTTTTAAACGTAATTTTTGAAGTTGGCGCAAAAACGATCGATAAAATCATTCACAGCCATAACTCAACTACAAGTATAAATTTAACCAGGTCCAGTTTCTTCACTACCACATGCATTACGCATTGATGACAGCATATTTGAGTAACCATATAAATGTTTCGTTCCTAAGTTTGGATGATTTTTTGATAAAAATATGAACGAAGCATGGTTACAATGGATTTTACTTTTTGTTTTTGCGCCAACTTCAAAAATTACGTTTAAAAGTATTATCGATGGTGTTTAAAGAATAAAATTATTTTTCACTTTTTAGAGCAATTTTGAAGTCGGTTCTATTTTTTTTTTCAAAATTTTTTTATTTCATTCTTTTTAGTGTAAATGTAGATATTTCAGTAAAAGTAAGAAGTTACCTAGTAAGAAGTGCGGCTCTATATCACTGTATTGCTTTAGAAAAGCCTTTATTCAAAATTATCATTACAATTACTACTAATGTTACAGTTATATGGCACCAAACTTTTATAACAATGAGTTTCATATTGTCGCGTAGATGAAGATAGCGAAGACAATGTGAAAGCCAAATGAAGCGAATACTCGTTAGTCTCAACTCGAGATCTTTATTCAGAACCACGAATGAACGTTACAATTCCTTATATACAACTTGAAAAAGTGCTGGAACTTTCCAGACTTTAAAAGATACGGAAATTAATAGAACATTCGAGAACATACGGGAAACAGTAGAAACGAAATTTTAGTAAAATTCACTTTGTCCTAGTCGGGATTTGAACCCGGGTTGCTCGTGTGGGAGACGAGAATTCTACCACTGAGCCACCGTTATCCACGGATGAAAAGAGCGAACTTCGCTACAATATGATTTTAATCATTTAATAGGGAAATTTACTGTTTTTTGCCCATAACTTTTTATCTAAAGAACAAATATGGTCAAACAAAGTAATGGGACCTAAGTTGAGCCATCCTCTTTATATTAAAAAAAGAATCATCAAAATCGGTTCACTAGATGAGACGCTATGAGTGGACAAACAAAAAAAAAAAAAAAACATACATACGGTATGAACTGATAACCGCCTCCTTTTTGAAGTCGGTTAAAAATATGAAAGATTTCAGTCATCTTTTCAATTCATTAATTAGGTTTTCAAGTAAATATTTGAAATATTACTTCTTTTCATTGCTTATGAAAACTATTAGTAACATTTCTGCTGTACAAAGTGCTTTATTCCTGGCCGATTTGGTGCTTTTTATTGGCACCAAAGCAATTTAAGAAATTTTCCGTTTCCAAAACCGTAGGTTCGTTTAGGGGGGTACGGGGAGGGAATTCTTCAGCAGGACCCCTTAAAATGGTAGTCTGTATCCACCCTTGTACCTCATATCAGGAAGTACCGTCATATCTTGTTACTTTACCCTATTACAATTTATTCTTCATTATTACTATTTTTCTTCTAGTTTCTAAACGCTAATGCCGTTAGCTTCGATATTTTCGCTGACTATGAAGTTCCAGCAGATCTACCACCACTAGACATGGGTTTGAGTTCCTCTTCTGAAGAAATGGAGTTTGACTTGCCGGAAATGCCCCTTCGGGACGATGCTGGCGATAATGATGATCTTGATGAAGAACCCGACGCACACTTCTTTGAAAGAATGATGGATTTTTTTCGAGATTTTGATGCGATACTAACTGAACAACAAGGTTCCGGTGATTACCCCCGAGATCTAAATGGAGTGGATTAAAATGTGTTTATTATTCTGTATATTTATTTTCGATATAGGATGGTTATTATGGATACAACAAATATGAGAAAAACACAACAGTCGAAGTAAACATGCCTCAAAATATTAAATTGAACCTTTCTTTAGTGTTTAGATTATATCATCATCACTTCATGTACAAAACTATGCATGCATGCAAGTAACTGCAGTGAAACGGATGAATATTTCGTTTTATATTGCTAGTTATTGTTAGTTGTACCCTTCTTGAACAATATAGATAATAATAAGAATAAAATTAGGGCATTATTAAAAATATGTAATTACTTTACTAATTATCCTCATACATATAATAGCCAATGATGAAGTAACCGGCGAGTTTCAACAATGAAACTCGTGCCACGGCATGATAGTTTGATAATATGTTTTGGTAATGTTTAATATGCAGGGAAAGGCTTTATCGTGACAAGGTTGAACTCGATCCGGTAACTTAACTGTTTTACTGGTAAGACTGTGTTATTTCAGGGGAATGAAGAAAGGAAAATAAAGTTCACAATGAACGCTATTTACTGGAGTTTAGGGTTAATCCACTGGAGTTAGGGTTGCAGTTTCAACCATCAAAATATCACCGAACAGGCAATTGCTGCATTCAAATGTAGAAGCAAATTTTCACCCGTCATACCATGACGGGCGACTTTCTAGTACAGATAATAATAAGAATAAAATTAGAATATTAATAAAAATTATGCAATTATTTTACTACTTGCCTCTTAACCAGGGCTAAGGCCGAACTACAATCAATAAACCAGACATCCCAGTTATCATATCCAGAGACTGCAGTTTCGTTTTAATTGAAGAGTTCTAATAGGAACGAAACTGCAGTCTCTGGATGGGATAATCGGGCTGTCTGGTGTATTGCTTACAGTGGAATTAAAGTAGTGCGAAACCTAAATATTAGAATTTTTTAACTATTCGAAACAAATATTACCGAGAAAATAAAACTTTAAATATTGAAAAAAAGTGATAATAATTTGAAGTCTGACCTCTTGAATTCAAATTATGTTTTTCGCAATCACGAGTGTGTATGTAGGCATGTGTGTTTATGTGTGTGTGGGGGGGGGGTGTTTGTGTATAGGGCGTATGTGTATGTGTGTGTAGGCATGTGTGTTTGTGTCTGTGTGCAGGTATGATTGTGTGGGTAGTTGTGTGTATGAGTGTTTGTGTGAGGTGGGGAATGTGTATGTGTGTGTAGGCATATGTGTTTGTGTCTGTGTGCAGGCATGAGTGTGATGAGTGTGTGGGTAGCTGTGTGTAGGCATGAGTGTGATGAGTGTGTGTGTGTATGTGTAGGTGTCTGTATGTATGTGTAGGTGTCTGTATGTATGCATGTGTGTATGTATGTGTTTGTGTGTGTACGTGTTTGTGTAGGTGCATGTATTTTGTATGTATGATTGTGTAGGTGCATGTATGTGTGTAGGTGCATGTATTTGTGTGTGCGCGTGTGTCTGTGTGTGTAGTTGTGTATTTATGCATGTGTGTGTATGTGTTTGAGTGTGTGTTTGTGTGTGTGTATGTGTTTGTGTATGTGTGTAGGTGCATGTATTTGAGTGTGTGTTTGTGTGTGTGTATGTGTTTGTGTATGTGTGTAGGTGCATGTATTTGAGTGTGAGCGTGTGTGTGTGTAGTTGTGTATGTATGCGCGTGTGTGTAGCATATGGATGCAACCTGGAGACGGTTTTCGCTATAGGAGCAGCATCGTGAGGATAGCACATTAAAACAGTCAAGTGAGAACAATAAGCAATCAATATTGCTCAAAAAAAAAAAAAAAAAAAAAACCTTGACTATAGTTCAGGAGTAGGTAAGCCTAAGAAAGAATACCTCACCCCAAAAAGGTTAAAATCAGTACAACACTCGTAAAAAAAGCCCACATTTGAAGCAGTGAGAAGCAAAGGGATGTCAGTGCCAAAATTAAAAATTAAGAAACTAGGGGGCTCTGCCCCCTGCTCGCTGACGCTCACCAACCCCCGAAGATTGCTTCGCAATCTTATTTGATTCGCGAAGATATGACTCGTCAATTAGAAAGGAACAGATTAAAAACGCATTATGAGCTCTCTTTTAATCAAAAAGCACCCCTTCCCCGGGTTTCAGAATAACTTGTACCAACTTTCAGAACCGTAAGGGCTAAGAGGCTCAAGAGCATTGAAAACTGAAGTTTTGTACGTTTGAAAAGTCGCTTTCATATTCGTGGTCTCTAGTAATATATTTTGCTCTTTAGCTCGGGGCTTGAATTGAGTTGAGCCTAAGATTTTCCGTTAAAATCGAAACCTTTAAAGTTTGTGAATAAGAAACATGCGAATCGAAATGACGTAACTATGGCAACGCTGAAAAAAAAAAAAAAAAAAAAAAATGGAGATGAGATTATTTTAAATTGATTTTTAACGGCTTGTAACTTTTTTTCCTTTGGAGACAGAAGTTTAGTTTTTGGACCATAAGTCGAGTTAGATCTGGAGTAAAAAAAGCCGTTCTTTTCAGTGGTGTCAAAAAGAAAGCTGTAGGACAATTCCTTCGCTTTTTACTGATAGATTTAATGAAGAAAGTAGTGTCTAAATTCTAGTTAAGCCTAAAAAAGGTCGAGCTAAAAACGCAAATAACTCCCGCCGTATTATAGTTAGAGCATTGAAACAAATTGCGTAGAAAGTGGAAAATTCTACCCTTTCCAACGATACAAAATATTAATACGTGTAGGTAATTTTTAACCCCTTTAATAGGCAATAATAGGCAATTTACGAGAAATTTGAGCTTAAAAAATTAATTACAAAAAAAAAATTCAATTTTAAAAAATAAAACTCCAGGTGCACACCCCCAGGGCTCAAAGTAATAGTGTACAAAATTTCAAGGCTGTAGGTGCTATCGGGTCTCTTGGACGCACGTCCGCTACTAACTTCCTTCCAGAATTTCTTTGAAACCTTACTTTTATTTACTACTAGTGGCACCCGCACGGCTTTGCCCGTAGTAGAAAATTAAAAGGTCTTTTGGTTCGCCTGTGTATTTACAAATAATGTATTTTGAATTTCTCGCCAATTGGCTTGCCCATGTTACGGTTTAAAGTTATGATAACTTCGTAATTTACTCGTCCACGTTATGATAATTTGCTCGTTAAAATGTTCTTAAAATTGGAATAGAAAAAGAACAAAATCGAATTTTCGAAAAACCGCTTCGACGTGCACACCCCCATGCTACAAACTAATTTTGTGCCAGATTTCATGAAAATCGGCCGAACGGTCTAGACGCTATGCGCGTCACAGAGATCCTGACAGACAGAGAGAGATCCGAACAGAGAGACTTTCAACTTTATTGTTAGTAGATAAAGAGATAACCTGCAGAAACGGTAGAACACTTCATCTGTTTTGGGGTATCAGATAGAACTGGTATTTGCCGTAGGTGCTGCTGTACAGCATGATTTAGAAAACGAGCTGATGTGTGCAGCACATGACTTCCTTTTACTCCAATTTAATGTCATTTCCCCATTACTGGCAATCTTAATGTGATTGAATTGTTTACTCTCTAAATATTACCAACAGTGGCCAAATTGAAACAGATTTAAAAAATAAAAAAAATCGCCAAATTTGTCGCCAAGTTGGCGACAAAACGGCGACCAAAAGACTGGCGATACATCGCCAAGTGTCCGACAAATGATAACACCACTTGAGTTTACATAGAAATTAACAATGATTTCTCCTCATAAAGGAGCAAAAGACCCCTTTAGAAACACCCGAATGCAACCAAAAGTGGAGGTGCAAACCTAGACCCCACTAGGAGTCTACGTACCAAATTCCAACTTTCTAGGACTTACCGTTCTTGAGTTATGCGACATACATACGCACGTACGCACATACATACGTACATACAGACGTCACGAGAAAATTCTTTGTAATTAACTCGGGAATCGTCATTATGGATATTTCGCGTGTCTATACGTTCTTAGGCACTCCATGCGTGGTCGAATCGAAGTATCCATGCGTGGTCGAGTCGAAAAAAAAACTATATATTCATTCGGGGGTGAGTAAAATGGAAATTAAGGTCGGTTTTTGAGTGAAAATTTTTTTGCGAATACAATACTTTCTTTTTTGTAAAAGGAAGTAAAAATTAAATGAAAGCCTGCTCAGGATCTGAACTTCAAACACGTTTTGCTCAAAAGTATTAAAACGTTCACTTACATTCCTTTGCTTCGCACTCCCACATTTCTAAAAACATTACAGCCGCGAGTTTCAAAGTCACAAGGAACTCCTTTTTCTATCCAAACAGATGTATGCTCAGGGATTAGTCGGATATGATCGAAACACATTTGACAAAAGCTTTTTCCAGAAATACAATTAGTCGGTTAATTTAAGTTCTGTAGAGAATATAATCTGTGATATATGCTATTCAATGTTTTAATATCGATAGAATATTTCAGACTAATCTCATATTTATCCAACAAATATATAAACAAATATTTTGAAAACTAATCTCCCTATTTTTAGTATTTTATCATCGTGTCAAAATTCTCCAAACGTAAAAAAAGTATATCATGGAAGTCGTCGAAAAATATGGTATAACATAAAGGAAAAAATGTGAAACTTGTCGTAGTGGAAGCACAACTTCCAAATAAAATGTCTTGAGATTAGAGATTGAATAAAGCACTTGATAACTTTCGAAATAACCGACAAAAGTGCAGCCCTTACAAAAACGAGCTCTCAGATCTTATTGAAAAATAGCTTTAAAACTATCTCTCAACCGTTATTATTTTAGAGGGGAAAACTTTCAAGCAAACGTCGAGCTGTCCTTCTCCCTAATGCGAGGAGACAGATAAACAAAACGATTTTTCGATAATTTTCTAGTAGTAAAGAATGAAGTTTGAGCGTACGATAAGAGTTAAATTAATCGTTTTCCCTTTATTGCTCTCAGTAATGTTTCTATTGATACCATTTCACTTAAACTAGGCATCATGAATGGTTTAATATACTTAAAGCTTCCGGATATTTAAAGTTTCAAGAACTTCGGATTAGATAAGAGGTTTATTTTTGAACTAGCGGTGACCGCACGGTTTTGCCCGTAGTAGAAAATTAAAAGGTCCTTGATTAATTTGTTGATGTCAGAATAGTGTTTCCACTAATTTCATTTGTTTGTATAAGAATGACGACGGACCACCTGAGTGTTACTTCAGGAATTATTTCGAATAATGATGATTCATTTTAGCACCGCTCATTCTGGGTGCGATTCGAACCGATGTTACAGCAAGAATGCCTGATTCTTACAATTCACCGCTAGGCGGCGCTGTATCGCACCGGAAAGTACGTCAGAGACTGATACGAATAATGGATGATGAATTTCTCACCAATATGCTGTGTTAATTTGCTCGTTAATGTTACGGTAATTTATTCGTACATGTTATGGTAATTCGCTAGGTGCAGAGGAATTAAATCCTCCAATGGTGGGTTATAATATTCGGGATGAAAAATAATAAAATCGAATTTTCAAAAAATCGACTCACCGCTATGTTAGGGTACTCTCCCCTACGCTACGGGCTGATACTGTGCCAATTTTCACGAAAATCGGCCGAACGGTCTAGGTGCTATGCTCGTAACAGACATCCAAACATCCAGCTGGGTTGCCAGATTGGGGGAAATCTTGTGCTCTCTGGGGAAATTTTGGGGAAATGGGTTTTGAGGGGAATTCTTCGGGGAAAATTTTTTTTCTTGGGGAAAACCTGGGGAAATTTTTTTTTTTCGTATTTAAATTCGCGTCTTGACATCTGGTAGTTACATTGTTTGTATCAAACAGCGTTGGTTTAGCTTTGCTCAACTTTATGCAATTCGCATTAATAGTTCTGCGTGAGTAACTAGTTGATACGTGAAACAGGCAAAAATAAGTGTAATGAAGAGTGTTCTTGGATAAATATACACAAAAATCATAGTTTAAATGTACATACAGAAGCAGAGTAGTAAATGCGAGTAGAAAAAAAAAATATTTGGTTATTTCATATCTTTCGGTCAGGCACTTGTATTTATGACTAGTGGCACTCGCACGGCTTTGCCCGTAGTAGAAAATTAAAAGGTATTTTGGTTCCCCTGTATATTTACAAATAATTCATGATGAATTTCTCGCCAATTCGCTTGCCCACGTTACGGTTCCACATTATGATAACTTGGTAATTTAGTCGTTCATCTTATGATAATTTTGCTCGGTAAAATGTTCTTAAAATTGGAATAGAAAAAGAACAAAATCGAATTTTTGAAAAATCGCTTAAAGTTGCACACCCCCATGCTACAAACTAATTCTTTGCCAAATTTCATGAAAATCGGTGGAACGGTCTATGTGCTATGCGCGCCACGGAGATCCTGACAGAGAGAGAGAGAGATCCGGACAGAGAGACTTTCAGCTTTATTATTAGTAAAGATAAAAAAAGATAAAGATAAAGAAGACAAAAAAAAAGCGAAAATGGGAAGAAAAAAAAATTGTGGAATTTTATAAGAAAATTTGGTTATTTGGGCAAAAAATTTTTTTTCAAGAGACAAAAATATCAGAGAAAGTCGATTCATTATTTGAAAATATTAGTGGAAAAATAATTTTTGAATTTGGGGAAATTTGATAGAAAACATCGCATTTTGGGGAAAAGTTGGAAGGGAATTGGAGAAATCTGGATTTGACCATCTGGCAACACTGACATCCAGAGACACAGACTTTGTGCTTTATTATGAGTAAAGATGATGTTGCTTGGAGTCACGTGCAATTACAGCGATAATATTAGGTTATTAAGACAGTGTGAAAGTTACTAAAGCCTATGAAATGCGTTTAAACTGAACGCACAGAACAGTTAGATGAAAATAAATGTTTAGCAGGGAAAAAGGAAACATGGGGAAAATCGAAACAAACTCTATTACCACACTTGTGCTGATTTTGAAAAACTAAACTGATCGTCAGTGAAGATTAGATAACATATAGAAGAGAGTCCGCGAGTACTGCGTATTTCTTAACAACTGGAAAATCGCCCGTCAAGATATGACAGGTGAAAATTAATTCTACATTTGAAAGAAACGAGTTTCATTGTTGATGGCGTCAGGAGCGTTACTCGATCATCGGCTATTTTAATTTTAAGGATTGCTTGGACGTAACCATTGTTTGAAAAGGACACTAAAAAAAGTTGTTTTTCAATGTTAAGTGATCTTAAATTTTTGTCTCCTGCAGGTCTACAAATACGAACTAACTGGTTTCCACGAGTTTTTCTTGTCATGTGGATGATTACTAAAAACATTTATTATTGAATTTCACCTTCCCCGCTGATTTTGATGCGTAGTTTATATGTTTTCATCTGTCCCAAACATTATGTACTCTGTGGAAAATGCGTAACTTACGTTTTGCATTCGTTCCATTTTTTTTTTTTTTTTTGGAAGACTGAATTTTTATGTAAATACCATTTTTGCTAAAATTTTACATAAATTAAGCACATAACTTTATTTTTTTGGATAATTTGTCATTTTAAAAATGATTTTACATTACATTTGGAGCATTTGTGCCCGGTCGCATGCTATCTATGGGTCACAGATTGAGCATTGTTGGTGTACACCTTGTTGCAATTACCCTCCTATATCAACCTTATGGGGAAAGAAATGGGTTTAATTTTACCCTATAATCTCTGGGATGAAAAAACGCTGACGTGAAAGGAAACATAATTTAATCCTCTACCAAGCAGTCAAATTATAATATTAAATTTTTCATATACATATATTCTCAGAGAAAGTAGTCTTGAACACAATACACAAAATTGTATCTCTTAGTTCATCCAAAACAAAGGGAGCTTTTTATGCCACTGGTCTTGGCATCGATAACTTCATATTTTTCGGCATTTAAAAAGGGCATTAAAAAAGTGGAGAGGAGTAAAATAATGCTATAAGGTGTGCTTCCCTTTCTCTTCAGAGCAGTGGTTCCCAAAGTGGGTGCCGTGACGCCCTGGGGTATCACAGGCAGAGGTGAGGGGTGTACCAAGTTTCAGGGCTGTAGGTGCTATGGACTCTTCTGGCCATCGGGTACAAACAAAGAAACAAACACCGTCACCCTTTATATATTTAGATACCATAGAGATAGACTAGGGAGCCGTGAGAAAATTCTAATTCGTCAAACGGTGACCCGAATCGGAAAATTTTAGGAACCCCTGCTTTAGACAACTAGGTTAAATGGGATTGTTTCCTCCAGTCAACAGTTCCATTTTCAATCCCTGCAACTAATAGAGTAAGCGAAAAAAATCGAAAAAGGAATAGTTATGCGCTGAGTTGGACTACCAATTTAACCTCTTTTATTGGCGAGAAAGTTCTGTACCGCTTGCTACTTCTTACCTGAGTATACATTGTTCGCCAAATGAGCTGCAAACTAAATCCGCAATTTCTAAAGCCGATTTTCCTTACCCCTATTTCAACAAATGGAATCGTTTAATCGGTCGGGAGCAGATCTCAACTAGCCAGACGTGGACATTACTGTTGCGTGTATTCAGTTCGTGTTTTAAATCGCACGTTTTCTTGATCAAAACACAAAAGAATGAATAAATTTATCCCTGCTTAATCGGATATCCTTTAGAAAGTTAGCCGAAATACAAATATGTTTTCCAATAAAGCAGATGCTTATTACACTAGGGCTCGTTGGCGATCACCAGCCTCCGAAGATTGCCGGGAAATCTTGTTTGATTCTCCCAGATTTAAACTGTCTATTAAAAAGAATCAGATTAAAAAACGAGTTAAGAGTTCCGTTTCTAACAAAAAGAAAATACCCCTCTCCTTCCAGTAGAAAATGGAATTTTAGTAAAGATCTCATAATTAGAACACAATCCCATTCCCACCCAAAAACAAAAAGAACTTGATAAAAATATATACTACCAGGGTAATTTTAAAAAAAAGAAAGAAAGAAAAGAAAAGAATTTTTGACGCTTGAAAAGTTGCTTTCAAATTCGTGGTCTCTAGTAATATTTCTTGCTCTTTAGCTCCGGGCTTAAAGCCGAGTTGTGCCTAATAGGACTTTTCACTAAAATTCTAACAATTTTAGTGCCTTCTGTTATCCTGCTATTATACCTGCTGTTCTAACTAGTTGAGAAAATTGGAACAAGCTTTATTTAATGCAGAAAAAAATCTCCTTCTAACGATATCAAAAGTGAAGGGGTGTGGGAAATCTTTCATCCCTTTAGTAGACAATTTACGTGCAGTTTTAGCTTAAAAAAATTACAAAAAAGAACCTAATTCGAAGTTTTAAATAAAAAACGCCAGGTGCAAAGTCTTTTGAAATTATTTCTTTAAGTCTTGTGGGTATTCTGATCCATGTAGAAAGAGATGAGAAATTAAAAGAATATCACTAACGTTAGAAATTAATGTAAAACAAATTGTAAGTTCTTCTCAAGCAGCATTTTCACGATGTTGAATTCGATATTTATAATTTTTTGGTTTACGTCGAACGACATTTTCATTGTACTGTTTTTTCTGTACATTGGTACTTTTTACATCTAGTTTCGCATTTGATTCCCGGCTTTCGATGACATTTTTTTAACATTGTGAACATACGTGACTGAGATACTGACAAAAATACCATTTAATACTAAATTGATTGACCCATTAATTACTAAATGATTGACTAGCTTCCTTTAAATTATTAGCACGGGCACCGCATGGCGATGCCCGTGCTAATAATTTAAAGGAAATTCGTTGAATAAAAAAATCCATGCCCCCCCCCCCCCTGATGTGCAATGATCATTTTTCAAAAAAAAAAAAAAAAAAAACCTTTTAAAGTATCTTTGGAATTTAAAACTGTTCTCCAAAACATAAAAAAAAAAAAAAATAACAGTAGCTTTAAAACTCAAAATAATCGTCCAACTGTGTACTTCATCGCTTAACGCGCCAAGCAACCACGCTACCGTAACCCTGCTCTTTAGCGAATGAAGCAGTTTTTTATCTGCAATTTGAAATGTTTCAACAAATAACCAAAAAACATTGAATTACATTTACAGTTGCTTTAAAACTTCAAATAATCCTCCAACTATTGTTATCGTCTAACTCGCCAAGCGACCACACTACCGGAACCCAGTCCTTTTGCGAGTGAAGCGGATTTTTTTTTTTTGCAATTTAAAATGTTTCGCCAAATAAAGAAAAAAGGCGCCAAATTGCATTAACAGTAGCTTTTAAAAGTGAAAAATTTCGCAAATCTATTGTTTATCGCCAAACTGGCCAAGTGACCCCGCTGCCGTTACCCAGCCGATTAGCGAGTGATGCAAACTCCGATCGATTAGCAATCCGATCAAAGAAAAAATAGTTTCTTGAACAAAAAGATTTCTCCCTCACCCCTCTGCTGTAAAATAATCAATTTCTTTTGCTAAAATGCGTAAACACTCTTCAAATACCTAACAACAATTATTTGCAATTTAAATGTTTTGCCAAATAAACAAAAAATACATCAAAATTACATTAACAGTAGCTTTTAAATTGTAAAATATTGCCGCAACTCTATTGTTTATCGCCAAATTGTCAAGCGACCACGCTACAGTAACCCATTCAATTAGCGAGTGAAGCGAACTCCGATCGATTAGTGATCCAATATTTTTTTACCGAAAATGTTTAAACGAAAATTACCCGGCAGAAAAACAACGTAATTAAAAAACACCATACATCTAGGACGAAAATGAAATCCTGTATCCCGTACCTCGTAAAATGTTAGAAAATTTAAAAAATATGCTTACATCGTCGTCATGTTTGCTCAGTCTTTTCTGATATCTATTTTAATGAAACGTTCGCATTTATTTATGACTCGACATATTCATTTAGCAAATAAAATATTTTTTGCCTCTGTCCATTTCAGTTAGATCCTGTAGTAATAAGGTTAGTCAAATCAATTATTTTTAAATTAGCTTAAGGTAAAAGCAGTAATTTTTCAGCAAGGCCCCAGTATTCAACCAATGTTATTGAGTCCGCTTTTTTCATCGAAATGAAAAACTCATATTTATTCAAATTCACTCAGAACAAGATAAATAAAATGTGTACTCACAGCTTTTCAGCAAATATTTTCTATATTACGCTGTTGCGGATGACGATTCCAAATGATGAATTAAGCAAATAATAAAAATAAAAAAAAATACACAAAACAAACTGCTTGTTTTACCTAAAATGATACCCGTGGTACCACTGGACATAATAAGTACCAATGTATAGAAAACAGTAGTATAAAATGAAAATATTGTTCGAAGTGAACCAAAAATTTATGAATATCGAATTCAACATCGTGAAAATGGCTGCTTCAGAACAACTTACTGTGCGCTTTGAATTAATATCTTACTTTCGTAATACTTTTTGGTTTCTCATCTATTTCTACATGAGTCAGAATAAGTAAAAGACTTTTTAAAATATTTTTAAAAGACTAAAGAACAAAAAATCATACATACGAATAAAAACTTCTGTCATTTACTAAGCTTAGAAGCAATTTAATAGGGGAATTATTATAAACTATTTCTCAGTTGGTTTTCTCCGTCATAATGCCCGTGTTTTACTTTCAATTGCAAAAGAAATAAAATTGAAAATAATAGTAACTATAAAGTTAACATACTACTTTCGATATTTTATTGTTTCTAAAAACAATAGAAAATTAGTAAAAGTTAAAGTTCTGTTAATAAATATAACAAACGAATTTCAAGGCTGAATTTTAGAAAGCATATATTTGTGGACTGGGTCTTTTAATGTTTTCAAATAACGCAGATTTTTGAATTTTCTTTGATTCAATACAATTTCTTTTTAGTGTAAATGTATTTTAGAAATAGAATAATGTTACCATCACGAAACTTTCACCTTATTTTTTCATATAATTGCTCAATACTAAAAGAAAAAAAAACCTATTATACGTGCCGAAAACTTTGAGAAATTGGCAGTAAAAAAATAATCCTTGTTCCTCTCTATTATTTATTTGTGTGCTAACTTAAATAGAACCATTTAAATAATAAAGGATTCTCAAACTAATTAACGGTTCATAACATACAAGTTAATTGTGATAAAGATCCTAGTATGTCTATTTACTTAGCCCCATTATCGATTATTGGCATAGATGAGGATAGAAATCTTAAGGAAGCAATGATAGTGAATAAATTTTATGCTTGGTCCAGAAAAGCCTTGATTCAAAATTTTCATTATGATTACTATTAAAATCGCTGTTGTGAGGCAATGAATTTTTGTAACAATGAGTTTTATATTTAATCATTTAATGAGAAAATTACATAAATATATCGCTTTCCATCATATAACCGAAATAATATTTTTATTTTAGATTTTAATTTTTCAGAGTTAAGTTGTACCTGAAGGTCAAGCAAATCATTTAGTGAAATCCTGAAGTCACTAAGTGGCCTAGTTGCTGAGATTATAAGCAAAAGCAGGCTTTAGAATTTCCGTGACAAACATGCCAAGTATAATAAAAGTGCTTAATAAAATACTTAATCTAAGGTTATTTTTGGAGTTAGAGTTGTGAGAAATTAGAAAACATGGTTCAATTGGAATTTGCAGAATAAAATGCATTTTTATAGTCAGTGCGAGAATTTGTGTTCAGTCTGTATAACTGGCACATAAACCATAGATCCAAAAAATATTTACAGCTACTACTTTTAAACTAATCTATACTAATATTATAAAGAGAGAGGGCGAATTTTTGTGTGTTTATATGTTCGAGGTAATCTCCGGAACTATTGCAACTATTTGAAAATAGTAACATGGGCTATAAAATCCGATTAATAGTTCTTTTTTTATTCCAATTTTGGCCCAAATTTCACGTAAATTGCCGATTATTGGCTATTAAACGGGTGAAAAATTACTTGCACATATTAATATTTTATATCGTTGAAAAGGGTAGAATTTTCCGCGTTCTAAGTAGTGATGTTCCGGATATCCGTATCCGTATCCGCGGATATCCGAGTAAAAATAAAGATCTGTATCCATATCCGTTACTTTTTTGACGGATCTTAAACGGATCTTTTCTACTCTAAAAATACTTAAATATTTGAATTAAAGACTCTAAAATTCCGTTTAAATTAGGTTTTATTCCCTATTTAAATTATGAGGTATCATTTCAGAAGCCAACGGCCCTCTGAGACATGTTTTTTTTTTTTTTTTTTTAGTTTAATATTAGTTTTTGTTATTGATATGGGGTTTCTGTTTTTCTTCATTTTGGTTTTTCCCGGCATTCTTCAAAAAAAAGTGAGACAAAATTCTCTATTTACTGTTTGTAAAGGTGTTCACGGCTCTGTTATTTCGTCGGTCGGAGTAATTTCGGTGGAATGGGTCAGTACTGCATTTATGCTGAAATAAAATGCGAAAAATTATTTCTAGCCTATCAAGTAGCAGCTTTACATTCTTGCTCCTGTATCCTACAGCTACCGAGCAAGATAGAAATAGTTTTTCACATTCTATCTAAGCATTTATGCTGCGCTGACCCGATCCTCAATTTTAACGGAGATTTCTTCAAAGAGTTAATCATAGTCTTTATTTATTTCCGCTGCCGGTTACATTTTTTGAAGAAACAGTGTTATTATAGTGACGGGAATACCTTCCGTAATAAATTTTACTTTTGGATAGTTCAATTGAGCAAAAACATTTTGAGATCCGTATCCGTATCCGCGGATCTTGACACTAATGATCCGGATCCGTGTCCGCGGATCTACTTTTTTAACGATCCGGCACATTACTAGTTCTAAGCAATTTGTTTCAATGCTCTAACTTCATTATGATGGGAAAAATTTGCGTTTTTATCTCGAACTTTTTTAGGCTTAGCTGAAATTTTGGAAATACTATCTTCATTAAATCTATCAATAAAAAGTGAAGGAATTGTCCCACAGTTTTCTTTTTGACACCGTTGGAAAAAACGACATTTTTTACTCCAGAAATATCTCGACCTAAGGTCGAAATTAATAACCTTCTATCTCCAAAGGAAAAAAAGTTACAAGCCATCTTTACTAATAATAAAGCAGAAAGTCTCTCTGTCCGGAGGATGTCTGTAGGATGTCTGTAGGATGTCCGTAGGATGTCTGTGACGCGCATAGCGCTTAAACCGTTCGGCCGATTTTCATGAAATTTGGCACAAAGTTAGTATGTAGCATGGGGGTGTGCACCTCGAAGCGATTTTTCGAAAATTCGATGTGGTTCTTTTTTTATTCCAATTTTAAGAAAAAAAAGTATCATACATTACGAAATTATCATAACGTGGAACCGTAACATGGGCACAAGTCAATTGGCGAGATACGAAATTATCATAACGTGGAACTGTAACGTCGGTACAAGCCAATTGGCGAGACAATTCACCATACATTGTTTGTAAATATACAGGCGAATCAAAAGACCTTTAATTTTTCTATTACGGGCGAAGCCGTGCGGGTATTACTAATAATAAAGCTGAAAGTCTCTCTGTCCGGAGGATGTCTGGATGTCTGGATATCTGTAGGATGTCCGTAGGATGTCTGTAGGGTGTCTGTGACGCGCATAGCGCCTAAACCGTTCGGCCGATTTTCATGAAATTTGGCACAAAGTTAGTATGTAGCATGGGGGTGTGCACCTCGAAGCGATTTTTCGAAAATTCGATGTGGTTCTTTTTTTATTCCAATTTTAAGAAAAAAAACTATCATAAATTACGAAATCATCATAACGTGGAACCGTAACATGGGCACAATCCAATTGGCGAGATACGAAATTATCATAGCGTGGAACCGTAACGTCGGTACAAGCCAATTGGCGAGAAAATTCACCATACATTATTTGTAAATATACAAGCGAACCAAAAGACCTTTAATTTTTCTATTACGGGCGAAGCCGTGCGGGTGCCACTAGTTAAAAATAAAGTTCGAATAAATCTCATCTCCATTAAAATTACTGATGTTTTGTTTCGCATTGCCATGGTTACGTGTACGTCTTTTAGCTTTGCTTCATTTTAATTTCTTAAAGGTTCACAAATTTGGCGCCACGGAATTATAAGCAATGGGGAAATGTTTTCGCCAATTCTGCCTATTTTACGCTCTAACTTATGATAATTCCCCCAGACAATGTAGAAATTGCGAGAAGAGGTCGAAAACTAGGAGTCTCAGCAGTTTTCCCAATTGTCACTAAATTTGTGGACGCCAAAGACCAAGGGCTAATGTACTTTGGCCATGGCCTTGCCGATAGTGACAGAAGCAAACAATTATAGCCCATTATTGACGATAGCGCCAAACCCCCAGTTATCGAAATATCTTCGATACTACTAATGAAAAGAAACCAGTGCATCGTAAAAGTAGAGGGGATGGAAGTTGTATTTGTACGCGCTTTTACATTTAATTCTAAAGAAGAACGTTACTATGATTTAGTTTTCAAAACTTAATGATGTCCAAACAAAATATCAATGTGAAAAGTAGCCAAGTTCGATCGAAATGAGGTTCTTGGTAGACGGTGTCACCGACAAGATTCTGATCTCAACGGATAACAAGTTCCATAGCAGTTCCTCATGGAAATTGGACTGCCCCGTGTTCTTCAATTCATTTTGAAAACAATTTTTTACTTTCTTTGATGCTGGATTTAAACTTGGCAAGTTACTGTATAATTGGAGCAGTCAAATGCTTTGGAAATTGTTTATTGACAACCAAAACTTGCCGCAAGTTTAAATCCAGAATCAAAGAAAATAAAAAAAAAATGTTTTCTGAATGAATTGAAAAACATGGGACAGTCCACAACTTCTATAAGGAACAGCTATGAAACTTGGTACCCGTTCAGATCTGAACTATTTTATCGGTGTCACTGTCTACCCAGGGCCTCATTTTGATCGAACTTGGCTGCTTTTCACATACAGTGGCTCCCAAAAGTGTTCGTACACCTGCGACTTTCAATGAAATAGGCCCTTATCCATTGGTTAGAATTAATATTTCAAAATAGGTATTTTATTATAAGATCTATGATCTATTTTTAACAAAACTACATGAAAATTTTTAATAAAACATTAAAAATTAATTTTTTAAGAATCAAAAACCAAAAAGTGCCGGAAATTTTATCTCACAAAAGTCTTCGTACACTTTGAAAAAATGTCAAAAATTAGTAAATAATCTAACTTTTTACAAAGTTATTATTTAGTAGAATATCATGCAGTAACAACAACAGCTTTTAAGCGTCTGGGAATAGATTTCATTGTTTTTTCTTTCTTTTTTTGTGCAATTTCTGAGTAAGCGTTCAGCCGCACTACGAGTCTTACTGTTTCTAGTTCTCTTTTTGTTTCAATGGTGTATTTTCGTAATCTGGCCACCAGATATCTCTAAATATGTTCCATAAGGTTTAAATCTGGCGATTGAGGCGATATTCCTAAGCTTAAGGGCAAATTTTGAGGCACCAAACGCGAACGTGTGCTTCTTATCGTTATCTTGATAAAAAACAAAGTTGTTTCCGATTACCAAATTTTGGGCTAATAGTTTAAAATTGTTTTTTAAAATATTTAAATGAACAGCATAATTCATTTTTTCATCAAAAAATTCCAAATTTCCAAGTCCTGATGCTGAGATGCACCCTCACACAAGAACACTTTCACGGACCTGATTAACTGATACAACTAAGTTCTTAAGATTAAATTCCTCGTTTTTTTCTTCAATTTACAATTATACAACAATTTAACCCAAAATGTTGAATTTATTTTTGTCTACAAGTAAGACGTTGTTCCAGAACGTTTTGAGCTTATTTATCATTGATTTTACGACGGAAAGCGTAAGCTTACTGTTTTCCGCACGAACAAGAAAATTCCTGCGGGAAGAGGTCCCATTTAATCCAGCTAATCAGAGAACTTGGCGAACAAATTTAGATAAAAATTAAACGTAAAATGTTTCATTCAATTCTGCAGAAACTTTTTCAGTTCTGAAATGAATATTTTTCATATATTTTTTTTAACTGTAAACCTCCGATTATGCTTTGTTAACTTTGCCAGTTGACCTTTTCTTACCTTGTTTTCGATCCGATTCTTGTCTTTACAGCATTTTATACAGCACTTCACTATAGAATGGTATAAATTAACCAATTTAGAGACACTTCAAACCAATTTATGGCTACTGTGAGGGGAAAAAATCAAATTTCGAGCCGTGTTTGTTGTTTTCTACGCATACCTGCCATTTTAAAATAATAAGCAGAATATTAGGGAATAAATATACAAAAAATTAAAGGCAAATGACTTTATAGTATCATAACAATGCAAAAATAATTAAAAAAAAACACATATGATAATTTTAATTATGAATTTATTCGAAAATATTTCAGTGTACGATGACATTTGTGGCGTATTTTTTCTCTGTCTCTTCGTTTTTTGACAAATTTCAAAAATAAAATCTGGCAATATTTTGAAAATAACTACTGGGTTTTATTCAGAATGGCATAGGAATGGTGTGAAAAAAATTTGGACTTCATATTCGAATTCAGTTTTGCGTTATTTTGGTTTTACTACAAAATTTCAAGGTGTACGAACACTTTTGGGAGCCACTGTATTTATGTTTTGTTGGGATTTTATTTTACAGCGATCCATAGCGTTCGGTAATGTCCATAGCCCTGTTATTTTAATTACAATAGAGAAAATAATGCCTTTTAGTTCAGAGCAATTCCGTGTGTAACAGACAGGTTTTTTTTTTTTTTTTTTTTTTTAAAGGTTTAAGCGATTACAGTGAAATTATTTTCATTTCAGCTGACTTTTTTTTTTCTCTGTACTTCATTGTTAAAATATGAAAAAGAAGTCGGGGGAAAAAATATATTCCTTTTTCCTCAATGTGTGTGCCATTTTCTCCTCCGTGATGAAATTACATTTTTCTGAACCAAGTGTTTGGACTTCTTAGAACAAAACGATATTTTTGTGAAATTGTGTAACAATTCAATCTTTTAACTGACGAATACTTTGGTGATAGAGAAGTAACGATAAGAAACTGTTAATTTAAATAATTTTTTATGCACTAGGTTGACAAATTCAAGTTTATGCGTTTTGACGGAATGACTGCGGTGGAGTGGCTTTTAAAGTCCATTCATTACTATAAAAATGACCATATTTTAAATTAAGTTGAAAATTGTTGCCTTTAACTTATATGACACTACTGTTGTTTTTTACGTGTCCATAGTTAATAATCATGGAAGGATTGAAGGCCAATGCCTCGAGATTTTGGACTTCTTTTATTTATTCACACATACGACATTATGAGAAAGATTTTCAGCGTAAAGAAAGGAAATACACCACTCAGAGCATCCGAGGTTATCGAACCCACGTTTATCGGCATTTAAAGCGAAGTTTCTACCACAAAGCCACGAAGTCCCCCAGCGCATAATGAATGAGGCATAATCAGTAATATAGTTTACATTTTTCTTTGTCAAAGAAAAAACATCCGCTTCACTTGCAAAAGGGCTGGGTTCCGGTAGCGTGGTCGCTTGGCGCGTTAGGCGCTGAGCTTTTCAATCTAGGATTGTTGCTTTAAAGCAACCGTAAATGTAATTCAGTGTTTTGGCGATTTGTTTTGGAAGAAAAGAAACTTTTGAAACTTGTTTTTATCCGAGTGAAATGTACGACATTTTCTTTTTTTTCTGACGATGATTTTTAAATGTTCCACTGGATGTTTTTTTTTCGTGAGACGGATGGATTATGAGAGCGTGGTTGCTGGGCGAGTTTGGCGATAAACAATAGATTTGCGGAACTATTTTTACATTTGAAAGATATTATTTGATGTATTTTTTTTTTTTTTTTTGTTTCTTTGGCGAAATATTTTAAATTTCACTTAAAACAGCTTCACTCGCTAAATAGAGTTTTAAAGCAACTGTAAATCTAATTTAATGATTTGACAAAAAGTTTTAAATTCCAAAGAAACTTTAATAGTTTTTTTTTCTTTGAAAAGGTGTGTATGCATTTTAATACAATGAAAAATGATCATTTTACATCAGAGGGAGGGGCATCATTTTTTTTTATTCAACGGACTTTTATTAAATTTTTAGCACGGGCATCGCTGTGCGGGTACTGCTAGTAAACAATAAGTTGAAAATGAATCCAGTCACAAAAATTTCTTTAAGAAAGAAAATTCTCATGATAGCTGCAGGTGAAGATACAAATACTGCGTTACAAAAACCTCAATGCCTCATTAAACATTCATAGCTAACAAATCCTTCCATGAAGGAATAAGAAAATACAAAAGACGAAACTGCATTTGTAATGGTTTTTTTTTTTTTTTTCGAAGCTTTTAAATTGCTGAATACAAAGAAATACTCTGGGAGTTGCCTATTTTAGAAGCTTGTGGGGGAATTTTCTGTCGTCTTCGTATGGTGCGAAGATTTATAGGAAGTAGAAAAGAGATTAGAATTTCTGAAGAAAAATCAATCTGTTTTGTTTCCCCAAGGTGTTTATAATATTACTCAAAATGGCAGAAAAGAGAGGAGTGAAATATCTTCGAGATCCCCAACACATAAGCTGTACCTCGAAAGAAATACCAAGTTGATTATCAACACTTAAATTTTACCAATCTTCTAAACTGGAGCTTTTTTTCAAAAAAAGTTTTCTAATGGCTTCCACTGTTGTAAATTATGATGTCTAAGTGAGTCATTTATGTTCAAGAGATTGATTAACCATTGAGAAAAGATAAAATGGATTGAGCGAAGACTTTCATTCATGAAACCAAGACCCAAAGTCAAATGATAGATTTTAAAGCAAGGATTGGAAGAAATAAGGTTTCTTTCGCTTGTTTCGCGCAAAGCGTGCCAACATTCGTCGTTGTCGAGTAACGTGACTTGGAGTCTTTGTGTCAGCTTTTGCTAAGCCAATGAATGGACTTTCTCTCTCCATTTTAATTCCTGCTCTAAGTGATTAACCGAACATTTATCTACTGATTCCAGTTTCGTATAGGTAGAGATAATGCTTAGGGTCCAAACCATAGATCGCCAGATCAGCCTATCAGTGCTATTGGGAGATTGTTTGTTGCAACAACACTGTTATTTTTACTGGAAACCGGTTGCTTTGCCCGGTGTTGCACGATCTACTTAGAAAATATAAGCGAACACTCAGTCCCCAAAAAAGGAGAAAATTATCTTAAAATTTCCCATTAGAATAATGAAAACAGTTCCTAAAACCCTCATTAGATTGATGAGTTATCCTCATATATATAATAGCGAATCATCGATTAACGCCTCTGACGTTATGAACAATTAAACTCGCGGCACGGCATTAGAAGTGGATAATATGTTTCGGTAATGTTTAACATGCAGGGAAAGGTTTTATTGTGACAAGGCTAAACTGGATCCGGTAACTTAACTGTTTTTCTAAGACTGTCATTTTAGAAGAGTGAAGAAACGAAAAAGTGGCCAACAATGAACGTTATCTACTGAAGTTTAGGGTTAATCCACTGGAGTTTGGGTTAAAATTTTAAATATCAAAACATCAAACAGACAATTGCTTCGTTTAAATGTAGAAGCAATTTTCACCCTTCATATCTTGACGGGCGATTTTCTAGTCTCTGTAGATTACCATTCAAATAAGGACAAGAGCTTCTGTACAACACTCGTTTTAAAAAACTCAGTTGCTGTCAGTCACGGTATTTTGGGAGATTTCTCGATTGTTGGATCGCTCGCTTGAGAAGAAAGGAACTGAGATCACGCAAAGCACTTCCAAACATTCTCTCCTAAATAAATTAGGAAAAATATAGTGAACATTGCCATTAGAATAAAGACATTAGTTCAGAAGTAGTGTCAAAAAGCTCTAAAAGTCCTTATTATAATAGAGACAATTTGAAAATCCATATAAAAACCATGTCATTAGTACCAAAGTGCACATTAAACTTGAATATTTTCAATGAGTTAGACAACGGAGGAATATCAGCATTTGTTCCAAGAGAAAAAATGTATGAAAATGATAAAGTTCTTATAAGTCACTTATATCTACTGTTTTGTGTTGAAGTAAAGGGAAAAATTCGTTTTCATTCGGATTAATGTCAAACTAAAGTTTTATTTTTTATTTTTAATGATCAGTTAGATATAAAATATTAAGAAAAAGAAAGAATAAAATTAACCAGTACCATTATTTCATCTGACAAAAATAGTATTTTTTCATCGGATAATGAATAGGTATGTTTTTCTTTGAAACTCGCAAGGAGTTTTTTCTTATTTTTTGTCTTTCATGAAATGTTTGGAATCGAAGCTAAAATTTTGACAGGATAACATATCTTTGAAAGTTTATGTCTCGTCTTTTGAGCAAAAGTATAATTCTCGTAACAGAAGATTTTCAACGATCGCCAAAAAGCAAATAGTTAAGGTTGAATGAGCCATGTAAGCGATGAAAAATATAATTCCGTTTTTTGTTGTAGCGCATTCTAAGCCAATCCAAAAAAGTATGATACAAAATACTAAACTTAGTTTTGATTCATCAGGGGAGCATTATGACTTCAATTCATGTTTCACAAGCAATAATTTAATTTACCCAAGAATAAAATTTTCGAACTTAAAGTTTCATTTTGACTGCAGGTAAATCGTTAGTCTTGCTAGTTAGCTTACGAATTAAAGAAATATTGACATTAATGAATGCTCAAACAGTATCAAGTTGACTACACTAAAGTTATTTAGTTTCTTTTGTTTTTGCTTAGCAAATTATCCTTCCTATGCAAATAACTTTTATTCTTTGTTTCGTTCTATTTCTAATGGTGCGGCATAATTCACGCAAACGGGGCGCATTTTTCCTACCATACGGTAGACGCACCGCAAAGCATTGCTTTAAATAAAAACTGTAAAAAAAAGTTATTTAAATTTTTGGTCGCTGTACACATGTTGTGTATTTATCCTTAAGTATTACAGCATGATTTGTTTTATTTTATGTGCACCATGGTTTTTTTTACACAGTTGCAAAAAAAAAAAAAAAAAAACCCAAGAAGTTCCGTCTAGAACTAAACGAGCCTATTTTCCCATATAACCATATCAACTTTCTAGCATCTGATCAATATTCTCAAAAATAGCTAAAATAGGCAAATTGTTTCAAACATGATTTTTTAATATTTTAAGCCGATTTCTAGGAATAAAATATGCCTCACTCATCTAAAGAATTAGATGCGTAAAAAAAAATAAAAAAAAAATAAGCGAACAATAAAAAATAGCAGCACCTTTTAAACAACACAATTATAATACACTTTTTTCCATTAAAAAAACTGCTTTCAAAAAGAAAAAAAAATTAATAAGCTCATTAAACTAAATACATCATAACAAAAAAAAACTGTTTTTCCCCTGTAGCGAAAAAATATTTTTTTTAATGAATAAAAATACTTTCCAAAACAAATAAAAACAATATAACTAAAATTAAAAAAAAAAACCCGACTGGGTCGCAAATGAAGAATCAAGAGTGAAAATTCTTTTTTTTAAAAAGCCTTATATTATTGAAATCAATTACAAGTATTTTATTTATTAACAAATAGAAACTGGCAACAGATAAAAAATTTAAATAATTGCTTTTAATTTCCTTGTCGGCCAACAATGAATTCGGTTGCTAATCGCTGAATAAAAGCTCCATTAGCCGTATTTAAAATCTGCTTTTAAAAAGCGTTATAATTCGAATTCTATGTAACATGGAAGTTCCAAACACATTCTATCAGGCGCAGAAATAAAAAAAACTCTTTATTTTGGTACTAAATTTTAAAATTTTAAAATATTCTATTTTTCTTCCTTTGTGTGTCGGGGGTTATTAACCCCCAACACACAAGTAAGTTATAAGTTTGACGTATGTGTGTGTGTCTGTGGCATGTGTACAGTGACCAAAAATTTAAACAACATTTTTTTTTTACAGTTTCCATTTAAAGCATTGCTTTGCGGTGCGTCACCCGTATGGTAGGGGAAAGACGCCCCGTTTGCGTGAGTTATGCCGCACCATTAGAAAAAGAACGAAACAATAAATAAAAGTTATTTGTATTGGAGGGATAATTTGCTAAGCAAAAACAAAAGAAACTATATAACTTTAGTGTAGTCAACTTGATACTGTTTGAGCATTTATTAATGTCAATATTTCTTTAATTCATAAGCTTAGACTAACGATTTACCTGCAATCAAAATGAAACTTTAAATTCGAAAATTTTATTCTTGGATAAATTAATTTATTGCTTGTGAAACATGAATTGAAATCATAGTGCTCCCCTGATGGAGGTATCAAAGCTAAGTTTAGTATTTTGTATCATGCTTTTTTGGACTGGCCGAGAATGCGCTACAACAAAAAACGGAATTATATTTTTCATCGCTTACATGGCTCATTCAACCATTAACTAACTTGCTTTTTGGCGATCGTTCAAAATCTTCTGATGCGAGAATTATACTTATGCTCAAAAGACAATACGTAAACTTTCAAAGATTTGTTATAGTGTCAACATTTTAGCTTCGGTTCCAAACATTTCATGAAAGACAAAAAATAAGAAAAAATTCTTTGCGATTTTCAAAGAAAAACATACCTATTCATTATCCGATGAAAAAATGTTATTTTTCTCAGATGAAATAATGATACTAGTTAATTTTATTCTTTCTTTTTCTTAATATTTTATATCTAACTGATCTTTTTAGGAGTTCTGTCAAAAAAAAAAACTTTAGTTTGACATTATACCCGAATGAAGACGAATTTTTCTCTTTATTTCAACACAGAACAGTAGATATAAGTGACTTATAAGCACTTTATCATTTTCATACAACATTTTTTCTCTTGGAACAAATGCTGATATTCCTCCGTTAACTAATAATTCATTGAAAAATATTTAGACACACGGCAGTGTGTCAGCTAAGTTCGGAAATTAGGTGACACATCTGCCAGTGTGTATCTTACACGAACCATTTCAAGCTACTTTTGACTCCCTCATTTCTCAAAAACTATTAAATCTACGTGCTTGAAATTTTGTATGTCTAATAAAGCTGCATAGCAGACCTATAATTCTAAGTTTCATGAGCGTACCTTTTATAGTTGTGGAATTATTAGGATCTGAAAAGTCATTTTTTACACTGACTGACTGACTCACTGACTCACTCATTAAAATGTTTACGAACTTCCAAGTGTCTCACATACTTGAAATTTGGGGGATATTTCGATAATTGGGAATCTATCGCGGTCGTCTCATTTTTGGCGTAAACAATTTTATTCTTGTAACCCTGCTGATTTATAGTAACCCTATGTGAATAGATGTTTCCGATCTCTTTGTTTTGATTTGCAAAGAAAAATACCTCTCGCGCAGGCGCTGGAGCTAAAAATTGACGCCAATGAAGAAAGATCGCCAGATTTCCAATTATCGAAATATCCCCAAAATTTGGCATAAAGATAGATTTTCATGCATATGTAAAGGGAAGTATCTATTGTGCGTTCATGAGGAGAAGAGACTTCGGAACGCCTTCCCGAAAGCAAAGCTAAGTTTAGCGCGGGGGTGATCGCTACCGCTTTCAATTGAGACAACCCTAAATTTGGCGGACATTTAAATCTGTAAAAATGTCTTTGTGTTCTTTCCTTTCGTTTCTAGCTTCGCGTAATTGTCTTCTACGGGGAATCTATACTTTTTAAACTGAAAATTTCAGAACAAAAATATTGTATTTACAAAAAAAAGTAAGGTATTTTGTTTTCCGAATGAAACATTTCTATTAAGGATAGGCTTTCTGAATTTTGAACGATATCCTTTTAAACACTAACGTCCTATATTCGAAATTGCAAGTGCGCTGATAAAAAAAAAGGGGGGGGGGGGGACAGGAAAACTTCATTGCCACACAGACTGTGGCATTGAAATGCTTAAGGGTTGCGTTCGTTTTGAAGACTTAATATCTCTCTCCATCTCCCTCTCCCTTTTCTTGAGGGGGGGGGGGGGGAGTGACTCAGTAGCTCTTACGGGTTGGGTCTTTTTGATGCATCTGTATGGATTGTACAAAATTTCAGATCATATAAAGCGGATATACAGTCAGTAAATCTACAGTAGCAGTTATTTTTGAAAAATGATGAAAACATTAATCGAACAAAAGTTGCTTCCCTCTCTCCCCCCCCCCCCAAAAAAAAACTTGGTTAAACCAAAGGCGGGAACTGGGCATTGTTCCAGAAAGGATTTACATGTGAGAAATAAAAGTAAATGAGAAAACAATAAAAAATCAATCTGAAATATTTAAAGCAATTGACTATTAAAATCAAGGCTATTTCTCTAAGTATTGCATGAATATTAATGTTTAGAAATATGTAATAATTTGCGATGCGTTATAAAAAGTGTCTTTGGTTAGAATACTGCTTTAAAATTATATAGGTTCATCGGTTGGGTCGGCTTAAGAGATGATGACTACCCCCAGGGCGAGTATTTTCAAGGTGGGGGGGGGGGAGGTAACCAACTTCGTTTCGGGGGGGGGGGGCAGAAACGAAGTTAGTTATAACACTTCAGTACACAGTAGCCTAACGTAAACACGGATTGTCCAAAAAGGACGTTACACTTCACCTTAGCCTCTCCCCTCGTTACATCTCACGCAATGTTCGATGAACATATTGCTATAACGAACGCTTTTATTTGGACCAAAATATGTGAAGTCATATTTCTTATAATCCCCTCCTTCCCCCTTGAGACTAACTGTCCAAAGTTCATGAACCCCGAACCCTCTCTCCCTACCCCTTTCAAGCGTGATATCATTTGTGAACGACTCCTTAGGTTTGCTCTAAGTCACCAAAATCGCAGTAACAATTGTTTTAAGGAAAAAGACCGGCTCCCCCCCTCCTTCCTGGATAGCTCTAGTCACAATTTGTTTATGATCATGTATGTTTTTAATAAAGAATCATATCGCACTCCAGCAAGGAAAGTGACAAAATTCAAAATCTGGGAAAACCGTACCGGCTATTGATTTAAAATCTAAATTTAGTGCTTTTTCTCGACACAAAAACCGCAAAGTTAGCTCACCTAAATGGTGCGGGGGGGGGGGGGCGTAGAAACGATTTCATCAATAATGACACATCATTAAAATTTCATAATTTGGAAGAATATTTTTCGAGCTTAAAGTATGCATTATGTATCTATACTTCAAAAACTAATTAATAAACATCACATAATAAGTTGACTGCGCATATTGTAATGTTTGAGACTAAATCACTTAAAATTACTATTGCGTCAAACCTTAATTTTTTCCATTGCTGTTTTTTACTTTCTTCTATATCTAATATATAGAAGAAAGTATTGGATTCGTGCAAATTTTCGAATTTCGAATTTTGACGGATTCGAACGTTTTGAGGTGTGCTGAGTCCATTTCGACTATTTTTGGAAAATGTCTGTCTGTCTGTGTGTGTGTATGTATGTATGTGTGTGTGTGTGTCACGTCTGTGTGTGACCAGTTTTTTGTGGCCGCTCTACAGCAAAAACTACCGCACGAAATCGAACGAAATTTGGTACACATATGTGCCCCTATGTGAACTTGTGCCCATTGGTTTTTGGCGCGAATTCCTCCAAGGGGGGTGGAGCAATGGGACGTTTTTTGAGTTACGCGTGCTTGCCATTCCTCAGGAAGTAACTGGCGGAATCAAACAAAATTTGGACCATATGTTGCCATTAACAGGAACAGGTGCTGATTCAATTTTGGTGTCAATAACTCAAAGGGGGTTGAGCTATAGAACGTTTTTTGTCGTCAATTGTGACTGCTGTATCTCAAGAAATAATGAACGGAATGAAAGAAAAATTTATCGGCAAGTAGACCTTAGTAGGTATAAGAGCTGATTTTATTTTGGTGTCAAAAGCTGAATAGGGGGTGGCGCAATCGAATGTTCTTTTTTTTCATTGTGAGTGCCATTTCTCAAGAAGTAATGCTACGTTCTGGATGAAATTTGGAATAAATGTGAATCTATTTGTAAATAGGCGTTGTTTCAATTTTGGCGCCAATCGCTCCATGGGGGTCTGATTTTTTTTTTGTGTTAATAAAAATAGCTTTATAAATGCAACAATAAGAAAGATAAATTACAATACTCTCGTCTGCTTATTTCACGTGATTTTAATTTTCGGGAGATAATCGGAAATGTTATCGCAATGATTTAAAATTAATAACTGTTGCCATTTTATGTTTGTTAACAAATAAAACATCTAATTAATTCAAGCAAGGCTTTTAAAATAACTTTCAAGTCGTTCTTTGCTTTGCTTTTGCGGGAATTCAGGAATTCGGACGGTCGTCAAGTTTTTTTTTTTTTTGCTGGGAATATTGCATTCTTTTCAAGCATAGGGATTGATCAGAATTCACAAGAAATATGTAGAAGAAAGTTTCGTGATGGCCACAACATACTAGTTTTTCTTGTGGTTGAGTCAGTTTCCTTGCCAGTGTGGGATATTTTGAACAACTGAATAGGTTGTCTATAGCAACGTTTCTTGATAAAAATAACGCACTTTACATTCAGAGTCAAGGACGGATCCAGAAACTATTCAAGGAGGGGGCGATTGATTTCACACCCTTACCCTTTTATAAATTCGCAAACCTCCGCCCCCCCCCCCTTTCCAAACACCATGAAAGATCGTCTTATTTCAGTTATTTTGGGAAGGGGAGGGACTTCCTTTTCTACAAAATTGCGGAGGAGTGCACCAAACCCCATCCCTTAGCTTAACGCCATCAAAGGTGTCCCATTAAAGTTCCTCTTTTTTTTGGGGGGGGGGACTTCAATTTTCCAAACTTTCCTGAGAAGAGCCCTTGAACCCTATAACCCTATTTAATATCATCTAAAATCTTCTGAAATTGAGTTTTTGGAACTTTGAAATACTTCCTATACAAAGTTCAGATCTCTATCAGTAATGTGTTAAGAATAAGATATGTGCTACACTTTCATTTTCCAGACAGCAAGAGTTTCGTCAAACTATCGAAGATAGGCTAAAACAATTTTCAACTTCAGTATCGAAGACATGCCGTGGAAGAGTTCTGCATCTCGACTCAAGGAAGGGGTGGTCGCCCCATCGCCCCTCCCTTGTGTCCGTCCTTGTTCGGATCTGTATTAGAATACGGGCAACAAGCTTTTGCCTATTTTATGATCCCCACACGTAACGCTGTTCTGTAAAAGTACTAGAAGAACTGAATTACTTTTAGAGTAATCGAAAAAACTTGAATAAAAAAAGCATGTATATTTTTTCGTATTTACAAAAATAAATAGGTTAAAACAGTAACATAAAACGTTGTTTCAGGCACTTATTCAATTATTCTGTAAATAACCATATTAGCATGGGAAAAGCTTTAATTTTTGTTTTGTTCATTTTTTCATTTCTGAAGAATAAAAGCCATATTGGAAAAAAAAAATAGTACTGAAGTATTGAAATGTGTCACACAGAGTGCAACTTACCTACTGAGGCTTCCAAAATTGTTCGTAGGCTTTAAATGTGTATGGTTAAAAATGAAGTGCCTAGGAATCGAAATAGTAGTTCAATACTTTTTCATACTGTGTCTACATGATTACATCAATTCAACATTTTTTTTTTACAAAATATTGACTGTTTGAAATGGGCCAAAAATGAGGTGACAGAGAAATATTTTCAGAAAAATTCGAAATTAAAGTTATCGTCTGTCGTTTTCTTTCTTTCTTTTTGCTATTTTTTCAATGCGGTGATAGTTAAAAAATCTTTTGGCATTAATTTTTGCTTGTTCACTTTACAATTCTACGTATTATTTTAAAAATGACTCGTATTCGCAAAGTAACAACAAACACAATTCGAAAACGCATTAATTCTTCATTATATTCGAAGTAAAACAGTTCGAAATATTGCAAAAGTAGTTCATTTATCCCTAAGCACTGTGTAATATTTAATAAACGCTTTAAAGAAGAAAATCGGATCGAAAATAAGGTGAGAAATGGTTGATCAGCAAAGTTAACAATATGCGATTAGAGATTTATAATTAGAATACCTATGAAAAACCCACGTTCGAGAGCTGTGAAAGTTTCAGCAGAATAGAAGGAAAAATTTTCCTTCCAATTTCACCTGCAACTGTTCACCGTGTTTTCAGAAAATGTTTACTTAGCGTGAAAGACAGAAAGTTTAGGATTTCCTTCGCAAAATCAATGATAAATTAACCCAAAACGTATAGAAATACACTGCAAATCTTAAAATACTTTTAAGTCGAACAAATGTCTTAGTAGCACACCTTTTTTTCGGGAAAGAAGGTGGGAGGTAATTTCTTAGAAAATTATAGAACACTCGTCTTCTACAGCGCGATAACGATGGCCAATTGCAACCTTTCTCAGTGTTGGTCTGAAGCCTCATCCCCAAAAGACGCATATAGAATCTTCCGATACCACGTGTTGGGGGCGTGGCCAAGTCTCAACTAGTGAAAAACGGACAATAAAAAGTCAAAAAACTACATTAAAATAGCAAAAAACTACGCTATTTTTATGAGCATCACGGCGTAATCACTTCACCGCGTGATTGCAAAATATTTCGCCAAATAAATCAAAACAAATGGGCTCGTCAAACGTTGCCAAAACAAGGTTGTTGAAGTTGAAATTAACAATTTTATTTCTAACCAAAATGGGGCTTTAAACAATACTTTAAGTTCCGCTAAAACGAAACATAATCCATCAAATAATTAAAATTGCAAATCTTGAGCTAAGCATTTAAAATCAAAAATAACCAGCTTTAAAATTTATAAAAACTTTAGAACTCAATTAAATGCAAAATTTTACAGGAGGAGCAAAAATGGCAGCAATAATTTCAACAATTGAGAAATATGTTCGCCAATTCTGCATATTTTACGATCTACGTTATGATAACTCCCCCGGAACAATAAAAAAATTCCAGACAGATTTTGAGATGGGTCTTAGCAATTTTAATGATTGTCGACAAATTTGAGGTCACCAAAGACCTAGAGCTAAAGTACTTTAGCATTGCTAATAAAGGGGAAAAAAAGACGATTATTGCCCAAAATTGGCGATCGCGCCAAGTCCCCAGTTATTGAAATATCGTCAAAACTTCTAAAAAGAAACAGCAAACAGTAGAAGCAGAGAAAAAAAGGAAATAATATATTTGTATACGCTTTTTCATTTATAATTGTCTGAATTAGAACATAACCTTTGATTTAGCTTTTCAAAAAGTAATGTTATCCCAACAAATCATAAATGTGAAAAAGAAGTCGAGTTCTGTCGAAATAAGGTTCGAGGTAGTCGGTGTCACCGACAAAAAAAGTTCAGATCTAAACGGTTACCAAGTTCCATAGCAGTTCCTCATACATGTTGGATTTTCCCAAGTTCTTCAATTCATTTGTTTTTTTGTTTTATTTAACTTTCTTTGATATTGGATTTAAAAATTGGCAAGTTTGAAAAAAAAAATAGTGATGACTAGAACTTGCCGCAAGTTTGAAATCTATTATCAAAGAAAGTAAAAAATTGTTTTCTAATTGAATTGAAGAACTTTGGAAAATCCAGCATCTCTGAGGAACTGCTATGGAACTTGGTAACCGTTTAAATCTGAACTTTATTTGTCGGTGACACCGTGTACCCCGAACCTCATTTCGACCGAACTTGGATTCTTTTCCACATTTATGTTTTGTTGAAATTCAAATTTAATGTGCACTTTTGTACAAATGACGTGGTTTTTATATAGATTTTTAAACTGTCTCTATTATAATGAGGACTTTCAGAGCTCGTTGACACTATTTCTGAACTAATGTCTTTATTCTAATGGCAATGTTCACTATATTTTTCCTAATTTATTTAGGAGAGATTGTTTGGACGTGCTTTGCGTGATCTCAGTTCCTTTCTTCTCAAGGGAGCGACCCAACAATCGAGAAAGTCCCCAAAGCGTCGTGACCGACAGCAACTGAGATTTTTAAAGCGAGTGTTGTACAGAAGCTATTGTCCTTATTTGAATGGTAATCTACAGAGATTAGAAAATCGCCCGTCAAGATGTGAAGGGTGGAAATTGCTTCTACATTTGAACGAAGCAATTGTCTGTTTGATGTTTTGATACTTGAAATTTTAACCCAAACTCCAGCGGATTAACCTTCAACTTCAGTAGATAACGTTCATTATTGACCACTTTTTCATTTCTTCACTCTCCTAAAATGGCAATCTTAGTAAAACAGTTAAGTTACCGGATCCAGTTTAGCCTTGTCACAATAAAGTCTTTCCCTGCATGTTAAACCTTACCGAAACATATTATCAAACTCTCATGCCGTGGCGCGAGTTTTATTGTTCATGACGTCTGGAGCGTTACTCGATGTTGGCTATTATACATTATATGAGGATAACTCATCACTCTAATGAGGGTTTTAGGAACTGTTGTCATTATTCTGATGGGAAATTTTGAGATAATTTTCTCCTTTTTTGGGACTGAGTGTTCGCTTATATTTTCGAAGTAGATCGTGCAACACTGGGAAAAGCAACCGGTTTCCAGTAAAAATAACAGTGTTGGTGCAACAAACAACTATCAATAGCACTGATTGGCTGATCTAGCGATCTATGGTTTGGACCGTAAGCATTGACTCTACCTATACGAAACTGGAGTCAGTAGATAAATGTTCGGTTAATCACTTAGAGCAGGAATTAAAATGGAGAGAGAAAGTCCATTCATTGGCTTAGCAAAAGCTGACACAAAGACTCCAAGTCACGTGACTCAACAATGACGAATGCTGGCCCGCTTTGCGCAAAACAAGCGAAAGAAACCTGATTTCTTCCAATGCTTTGTTTTAAAACCTATCATATGACTTGGGGCCTTGCTTTTAAGAATGAAAGCCTTCACTCAACCCATTTTATCTCTTCTCAATGGTTAATCAATCTCTTGAACGTAAATGACACACTTAGACATCATAATTTATAACAGTGGAAGCCATTACAAAACTTTTTTTTTAAAAATCTCCAGTTTTGAAGAAGATTGGTAATATTTAAGTGTTGATATTCAACTTGGTATTTCTTTTGAGGTAGAGCTTATGTGTTGGGGATCTCGAAGATATTTCACTCCTCTCTTTTCTGCCATTTTGAGTAAAATTATAAACACCTTGGGGCAATATAACGAAATAACTTTTCTTCGGAAATTCTAATTTCTTTTCTGCTTTCCTATAAATCTTCGCACCATACGGAAACGACAGAAAATTCCCCCTCAAGCATCTGAAATAGACAACTCTCAGAGTATTTCTTTGTATTCAGCAACGGAAAAGCTTCGAAGAAACCCGTTACAAATGCAACTTCGTCTTTTGTATTTTATTCCTTCACGGAAGGATTTGTTAGCTATGAATGTTTAATGAGGCACTGACGTTTTTGTAACACAATATTTGTATCTTCACTTGCTGCTATCGTGAGAACTTTCTTTCTTAAAGGACTTCGAGTTTATCCACCGAAAACTGAATACATAAATTAAAACTTTAGAGTGAAAATAAAAACAAGTCATATTAATAGTATTATTCCACAGTTAAAACATTGGCTGCGGAATCGGAGTCAATCTCATTTTGGGATAAAAGAGTCAGATTCTGGAGCCGAAGGTAATTCATTCAAAGACTCGGAGTAAGGATCAGTCATTTCCCTTCGAGTACGCAACTCTGCCAATGTTTGCGGAGTCTGAGTCGGATTTATTTTGGGATTAAGGAGTCGGAGTCGAAAATCCAAGAAGCGGAGTCAGTCATTTTTCCTCCGTGGATAAATTTTTGCCAAAACTACGAAGTCAGAGTCGAAGTCGGGGAGTTGGAGTCCGACTAATTGTCGGGCAAAGGATTCGGAGTCGGAATCAGGTGCCCCAAAATTCTTGGAGTCAGAGTCGGAAGTTTATCGTCAAGAGCTATTTCCAACAAAATTTGTTTGAAGTAAATTCGCCTTCAAGTGCGGAATCTACATTGACTTTCAGTTTCCCCGTAGGCGCTAATGTTCAGGGGTTTGAACTGTTCAAAATTAAACGGGAAAAAAATGTTCAAATCAAATAGATAATTTATATACATGTTTTTCATCAAAAGCTTTTCCTACAAGTTTGTTTGAAGCAAATTCGCCTCTAAGTTCGGAATTGCCTTGAATTTCCCCGTAGGCGCTAATGTTAAGTTTTTTGAACTGTTCAAAATTGAACGAAAAATTGTTCAAATCAAAAAGTGAAATATAGGAATGAGGTTTCTTCGCCGAGATCTTTCGAACAAAAAAAAAAAAAAAAAAAAAAAATGTTCGAATCGGACTATTCACTCAAAACTTATTAGGGGGGTGGGCAGGCGGACAGACCGACAGACATTTTCCCCTCTCTCAATACCCTACTTTCCAATTTTTAATTTTTCGATATTTATTCAATTACCTTTTTTTTTTATTTTTGACTGTTTTTGTTTTTATGTTTTTCGCGATATTTTCAATATTCATTAATTGAGTTGAGCATAAGATTTTCCGTTAAAATCGAAACCCTTGAAGTTTGTGACATACGAATTGAAAAGACGTTACTATGGAAACGCCAAATAAAACATAAATAATTTTAATGGACATGAGATTATTCGAACTTGATTTTTAACGGCTTGTAACTTTTTTTCCTTTGGAGATAGAAGCTCAGTTTTCGACCAGAGTTCGAATTAGATCTGGAGTTAAAAAAAAGCCGTTCTTTCCAGTGGTGTCGAAAGAAAACTGTGGGACAATTCCTTCGTTTTTTACTGATAGATTTAATGAAGAAAAGAGTGCCTAAATTTTCATTAAGCCTAAAAAAGTTCGAGCTAAAAACGCAAATAATTCCCGCCGTATTTGAGTTAGAACATTGAAACAAATTGCGTTGAACGTGGAAAATTCTACCATTTCCAACGATGTACAATATTAATATATGCAAGTAATTTTTCACCTCTTTAATAGGCAATGATAGGCAATTTATGCGAAATTTGAGCTTAAAAAATTAATTACAAAGAAAAAAAATAGTTTGAATTTTCTTTACTAATAATAAAGCTGAAAGTCTCTCTGTCAGGATCTCTGTCTGTCAGGATCTCTCTCTGTCCGGATCTCTGTCTGTCAGGATCTCTGTGACGCGCATAGCGCCTAGATCGTTCGGCCGATTTTCATGAAATTTGGCAAAGTTAGTTTGTAGCATGGGCGTGTGCTCCTCGAAGCGATTTTTCGAGAATTCGATGTGGTTATTTTTCTATTCCAATTTTAAGAACAAAATTATCATAAGATGGCAAGTAAGTTACGAAATTATCATAACGTGGAACCGTAACATGGGCACAAGCCAATTGGCGAGAAAACTCACCATACATTATTTGTAAATATACAGTCGAACCAAAAGACATTTTTTTAATTTTCTATTACGGGCAAAGCCGTGCGGGAACCACTAGTAAAGAATAAAACCACAGGTGCACACCCCCGGGGATCGAAGTAATTTTGTACAGAATTTAAAGACTGTAGGTGCTATGGATTCTCCTGGACGCAGGCCCGCCACAGACTTTACTTTTATCTTCTTTACTAATAATAAAGCTGAGAGTCTCTCTGAATCTCTGTTCGTATATCTCTCTGTCAGGATCTCTGTGACGCGACAAATATGAACAAAAACTTATAGGTCGATAATGGTTAAAATACTTCAAAATGCAAATGCACATACCTTTTTATAAAACTCTGGAGTCGGACCAAGAACTGCAGACTTTTCAATAGCTCGGCCTGTTAATGATAGCATCAGACCTTTAAGAGACAACAAGATGTTCCGTCAAGAGCTAAACGAGCCTGCGTTCCCGCATATCAACATTGGTTTTCTTGCATCAGAGCATTTTGCCTGGGACAGGTAACCAGCAGTATCTAGAGAAATGAGTTTTCGAGATGTTCAATGAAATGCGGTTTGCATTACATACTAGCAATAGGGAAAAGTTGAAATTAGACGTTTTTTCGCGCTTTTTTTTTCAGCGTAAACCAAATAAGCAAGCTTCTCTCCTCTACTAATAATAAAGCTGAAAGTGTCTCTGTCTGGATTTCTGCTTGGATCTCTGTGACGCGAATAGACCCTAGACCGTTTGGCCGATTTTCATGAAATTTGGTACAGAATTAGTTTGTAGCAAGGGGGTGTGTCCCTCGAAGCAATTTTTCGAAAATTCAATTTTGTTCTTTTTCTGTTCCAATTTTAAGAAAATTTTACCGAGAAAATTATCACAACGTGAGTCAGTAAATTACCAAATTATCATAACGTGGAACCGTAACAGAGGCAAGCAAGTGAAGATAGCAAATTGGCGAGAAATTCATCATCCAGTATTTGTAAATATACAAGCGAAACAAATGACCTTTTAATTTTCTACTACGGGCAAAGCCGTGCAGGTACCACTAGTTTACTATAAAGATGCAACCAAAATATTCACTCGAAAATATTTATATGGCAGAACAGCGTTTGCCGGGTCAGCTAGTATAAAGTGGCTCCCAAAAGTGTTCGTACACACTGAAATTTTGTAGTGAAACCAAAATAACGGGAAAATGAATTTGAATATGAAGTCCAATTCTGTTTCACATCATTCCTATGCCATTCTAAATAAAACCTCGCAGTGTTATTCAAATATTGACTGATTTTATTTTTGAAATTTGTCAAAAAACGAAGAGACAGAGAAATAATAGGTCACAGAAGTCATCGCACACTGCAATATTTTCTAATAAATTCATAATAAACTAATCACATGTCGTTTTATTATTTTTGCACTGTGTTGTCATTTCGCTTTAATTTTTTGTTTATTTATTTCCTAATATTCTGCTTATTATTTTTAAATGGCTGGTATGCGTAAAAACAACAAATACCATTTGAAATTTGACTTTTTCCCCTCACAGTAGCGGTAAATTTGTTTAAAATGTCTCTAAATTAGTTAATTTATACATTTCTATAGTAAAGTGCTTGATAAAATATTTCAAAGAAGAGAATCGGATCGAAAGCAAGGTAAGAAAACGTCAACTGGCAAAATTAACAGAGCGTGATCAGAGATTTAAAGTTAAAAAAAAATAATGAAAAATACACATTTGTATGCTGTAAAAGTTTGCAGAATTTAATGAAAAATTTTACGTATAATTTTCACCTAAAATTGTTCAACTAAAGTTCTCTGATTAGCTGGATTAGATGGGACCTCTTCCCGCAGGAATGTTCCGGTTCGTGCGAAAAACAGAAAGCTTATGCTTTTCCGTCGCAAAATCAATGATAAATAAGCTCAAAATATTTTGGAATAACGTCTTACGTAGAGATGAAAATAAATTCAACTTTTTTGGTCAAATTGTTGTTTTATAGTAAACTAGCTGTACCCGACGCGCGTTGCTACGCCAACAAAAAAATACACCATTATACTGATTTTCATGACAATCGGTTGAACGGGGCAGAAGTTGCTACTCTGCAGTGCCACCTGGTGGCGAGTGGCTTCAATGAGCATATTATGCACCTTCTCCGTGGAAAAATACATATATATAGCAATTTTCATAATAATCGGTCCAGGTATCAAGTGAAGCCGTGACTATACTCAAATTTTGTACTCACGCAGTTTGCAAGATCAATCAATCGCTAAAAATATCAAATAGAAAAAGTTTTAAATCCCCCCGTTGCATGAAAAGCCATAAAACAATAAAGAAAGAATTTATTTGTTCAAACTCAAGAAAAATGGCAACAGCTAACTTCTTATCAATGAGATCTTTCACGCGAATTAATTTCTGCAGCCGATAATTTTATTCGTATTTATCCAATGGATTGTGACTTAAATTGGAATAAAAAAGGAACTATCGATCGGATTTTTTTCGAACTGGTCTATAAACATTCCCAGTACCAAAAATAACAAACGGTGAAAGTTTCAGCCAAATCTGCCGGGTAGTTTTTGAGTTCATGGATGACATACAGACAAACATTCATTTTTATATATATAGATAGAAGAAAAAAAATGAGGAATTTAATCTTAACTTAGTTGGATCAGTGAATCAAGACGGTGAAGGTGCTCGTGTTTGAGGGAGCATATCAGCATTAGGACTTGGTAGTTTGGAATTTTTTGATGAAATAATGAATCATGCTGTTCATTTAAATATTTTAAAAACCAATTTTAAACTACTTGTCCAAAATTTGGTTTTTTGAAACAACTTTGTTTTTTTACCAAGATAACGATAAGAAGCCCAAAGTTTTAAACGTTTGCTTCTGGTGCCTCAAAATCGTCCTTAAGCTTAGAAATATCTCCTCAATCGCCAGATTTAAACTTAATGTAACATATTTAAAAAAATATCTGAAGGCTAGAATACAAAACTACATTATTGAAACGAAAAGCGAACTAGAAACAGTAAGACTCGAAGTGTGGTTGAACACTTATTTAGAAATTGTCCCCCCCCCCCCAAAAAAAAAGAAAGAAAGAAAAAACAATGAAATCTATTCCCAGACGTTAAAAAGTTGTTGTTGATACTACATGATATTCTACTAAATAATAACTTAGCAAAAAGTTTGATTATTTACTAATTTTTTGATATTTTTTCAAAGTGTACGAAGACTTTTGTGAGATAAAGTTTCTGGCACTTTTTGATTATTGATTTCTCAAAAATCAAGTTTTATTATGTTATTAAAAATTTTCATGAAGTTTTGTAGAAAATAGATCATAAATCTTATAATTAAACACCCATTCCAAAATATTAATTTTAACTAATGGGTAGGGGCGTATTTCATTGAAAATCGTAAGTGAACGAACACTTTTGGGAGCCACTGTATTATAGGTTGTTTCCCTTTTCTATATTTAATTTTCTTTCTTTTAAAATCTCCTTGATAAAATAACTCTAATTTTTTATTTAATTAATTTCGTTGAGCGTATAATCTCTGGAACAAAGTTTATTACGCTGTCATAAGAAAAAAATCCTAGCAGTTGTTTCATGTTTTTCTTCTATGTTTTAATTTATGTAGCCAAACAGTTTAAAGTAATGTGATAATCCTAAGTGTAAAAAGGTCAAAATTTTTTTCTTCCCCCCCCCCCCTTTTCGCAAACATACAATCAACAGCATCACCAACCTGGAATGAAGACATGAAGTTATAGAGTGAAAAGAAAATAATCTGGAGTATATTTTAAGAGAAGTACCCTCGTTGACATTAAGGTAAGATTCCTCAGATCGATATAACTTTCAAAGCTTTCAGCGTCTCTTCTTCTGAAAGTACCCAGTTTTTAACGATCGACTAACCAAAATGTCTCGTAAAGCGTGCTTATGAGCACTGAGCTATGACATAAACTTCTTTAATTACAGCCGTCGTACATTCGAGTTAGACATTGCACAGGTCTTAAATTCATTTCCAAGATGAATCGAAGACATTACCTTATGTTTTCCCAGTATATTGTCGCACATTACTTAGTTTGAATTTTTTTTTTTTTTTTTTCATATTTTAAAAGAGCTGTTTTTATTGAGGCTGCAGTGTCGGAGTGAGAGGGTCGGAGTCTGGCTGAGTTAGAAGTAAACGAGTCGGGAGCAGGGAGACCAATGCTTCAAGTTCCAATAGTCGTAGACGGTTATTTTCCCCCTAAGGCCGCAATTATGCCAGTGCATGCGGAGTCGGAGTCAAACAGATTTTGAGGCAAAGGAGTCGGTGTCGAAGGTTCTAAGACTTCCAGAGTTGGAGTCGGAGCTGTTTACTTTTCCTCAGACTCCGCAGCCTATGTTTTTAATAGCGTTTTACGATTCTAAGGTTCACTTTTCTTTTCGTTTAATATTTTCAAAAACATTCTTAATCTTTACTAACAATAAAGCTGAAAGTCTCTCTGTCTGTCAGGATCTCTGTGACGCGCATAGCGCCTAGACCGTTCGGTCGATTTTCATGAAATTTGGCACAGAATTAGTTTGTAGCATGGGGGTGTGCACCTCGAAGCGATTTTTCAAAAATTCGATGTGGTTCTTTTCCTATTCCAATTTTAAGAACAGAATTATCATAAGATGGACGAGTAAATTACAAAATTATCATAACGTGGAACCGTAACATGGGAACAAGCCAATTGTCGAGAAAATTCACCATACATTATTTGTAAATATACAGGCGAACCAAAAGACCTTTTAATTTTCTATTACGGGCAAAGCCGTGCGGGTACCACTAGTTTATAATAAAAATATACAGGAGTTTTTCTACTTGCAATGTAGTTTAAGCGTTGCAAAGTATATTACTGATTGGTTTAGTATTCTATGTATATGGAGAATTTTAGTTATGCCTTAGCCCTGGCTTAGGGACGGTAACTTACTGATAAATACCCAAGCTTTGTCGTCAATTCAGGAGTCGAACCGCAACATGCTGCGGACATTCGCTGATGAGATAAACTCACTTTATCTACCAGTTTACTGGCACTCTCAGCTTCAATGAGATGACTTCGGCCTCCAGCAAGGTTATTCACTATTCCTGACTGAGGATTTCTAATAAGAACGAAACTGCAGTCCCAGGATGTGATAACCGGGTTGTCTGGTATATTGTATGTAGTTCTGCAATAGCCCTCGCTTAGGGGCGGTAACTACAGGGTGTACAGCAAAGGACTCCCTGGTTTCAAATTTAAATATCTCGAAAACAAAGGACGATATTGAAATAAAATAAACGGTATGTTTATTGTGAAAGCCATAAAAATCATATACTGGATTTTGTAAACTAGTTTTAAAAAGTTCCAACAGGTGGCGCTGCACGCTGTAATTGCAATAAAAGTCGCCATAAGTAGTGCTGGGAAGAGGTTGGACGATACTTTTTAGCGTATATGTAAGCATATCTGAGAGACTAAACTACTGCTGAAACAACTAACCTCTTCGCAGCACTATTTATGGGGACTTTTATTGCAATTACATTGTGCAGCGCCACCTGTTGGCACATTTTAAAAGTAATTTCCGAGTTCCTGTATATGATTTTTATGGGTTTCACAATAAACATACCGTTTATTTTATTTCAATATCGTTCTTTGTTTTCGAGATATCTAATTTTGAAATCAGGGAGTCCTTTGATGGACACCCTGTAACTGCTAAGTATTTTATACAGGGTGTACCGTTTTAACCCGCAAGACCTTTATTTTCGCAACCGTTAGTTCTAGATGTACACTTCTAACTGCAAAAATGTTCAAAATCAGATGCAGAAATAAGATATTGAAAATTTGAAGCAAAAATTAAAAATAAGTCAAAAAATACAAAATTTAACTTTTTATACACCCCCTATCTTCATTAACTAATATTTTGAAAAATAATCTCCATTAGAAACTATTACTGACAAAAAAATTGACATTTTTGCTACCAAAACTCAAGGAGATATTCCAGTTTTAAGTTTAAGGGACCATACTGAAGATGAGATTAGAACTTATCGCCCTTTCAGAAGAATGACAGGTCGTCAAAGTAAGAAAAACAAGGTATTTATATTTTTCATTGCTATTCAAAAATAAACGCAAATGTAATGCCGTAATACGCAAAAACACACTACCAAACCTCGAATAATTTGAAAAACCACACTCTATGCTCACATATAATTTTTAACACTTGTTAACCGCTATATTTCTCCCCAAAAGGTGTTATTGACAGCGAGTGAAAAGTGGTGGAAGTTACAAATCGCTGCGTTTCATATCTCGGTGAATATTGGTTGTACTAATTTCAAACTGTTTGTGTTGGAGTTATTTTTCAATGTATATTATTTCGATAATTATAAGTTAGGGGACCTGGGGCCCGTATAAAAAGTTAAAATTTGTAATATTGAGCAATCACGATTGCTTATTGTTTTCACTTGACTGTTTTTGATGTTAGCTGATTTTATTTTCCCACCGCCACCCTCCGCACCATCAGTCGACGGGCTCCTCACGATGCTGCACCTATAGGAAAAGCCGTCTCCAGGTTGCATCAATGTCCTACACACACGCGCATACATACACGCACACGCACACATACACACAAACACATACACAAACACACACGTATACATACAGACACCTACACATACACACAACTACCCACACATTCATGCCTGCGCACAGACACAAACACATATGCCTACACGCACATACACATACCCCCCCCCCACACACACACATTCATACACACAAATATCCATACATTTATGCCAGCACACAGACACAAACACACATGCCTGCACACACACAAACACATACACACATACACCTACACACACGCCTACATACACACACTCGTGATTGCGAAAAACATAATTGGAATTCAAGATGTCAAAATTCAAATTAATTTTCTTTTTTTTTTTTTTTATTTTTACTTAAAACTTTCAATACCTTAACTCTGAATCTGATTTAGAGCATTTTTGCAATTAGAAGTATACATCTAGAACTAACGGTTGCGAAAATAAAGGTCTTGCAGGTTAAAACGGAACACCCTGTATATTTCATAAAATTTCTTCTAAGTTTGGTTCAACTACCAGATTACCGTATTTAGACTTCAAACGAAGCAAAATGCTGAAATATGTAGAGTGTACAGAAATTATAGATTTTTTTTTTTTTTTTTTCATTTGCTTTATGTAAATAAGTAGATGTAGTAGTACGGGGGGCTGGTGTGTAAATAAGTAGAGTCATGCGGCTTTACGTGAAAGAAGAAAAAGCTCGCACCGGTCATATAATGACAGGTGGTTTTCTATCTTAGGGATATGTGCAAAAAAGAAACTGTAATAAGTATGCGGTAATAAAGACAATAGATAGGTATGATTATTAGGACTACGTTGCAGCCGGCAATTAATAAAACGAACCGTAAAGTGGGGCTACTTGACTCGAAATTTCATACTTTTTGCGAGTTTTACACTGAATGCTTTGTTAAACCCATAATGTGAACTGATAATCTTGTGTTTATCACTTTTCAGACGTTCTGCTACCACTTTGCCTTTTTTAAACAACAGTAAACAACAGTTTTTTTAGTTCTTTATATATTTTTTTCTATTTTTAAAAAATGGGTACAAGTAGCCCGGCGCTCTGGCTACTTGGTCCCACTCATCAAATCCATTAGAAAAAGCTATAAAACAGGTGGTGGTATCAAGAAGGACCAATGATTTTGAAAAATAAACTCAAAATGTACATTCTAGTGAGCAAAGTATTTATATAAATTGCAAATTGTTTATATAAATTAATATAAAACCAATTTATACATAAAAACATATTTTTAGGCAGACATAATTTCTCAAATGGAAACATAATCTAACTACAGTTAAAACTAATCTTGCCAGACGTCCCGGTTTTCAGACAAAATCCCGGCGTTCCGGCTGGCTTACTTGACGTCCCGGGAAAAAGATAGATGGCTAAAAAAAGTCTAAAAATAATTAACTGTGAAGGAACTGTTATTTCTCTGTATTTCAGAGTCAGTTTGACACAATCCAGAGATTGCGATTTTCTGTTTATTACTGCATTGCATGTAGAATTCTAGTCCACATCGAGCCATGCAAACATAATCATAAAATATTTAAAAAAAAAAAAAGAAAAAAAAACCTCTGTAATTATTTACTAGTGTTAAAAGAGTGCGCTTCCTATCCTTTGCATGCACCAGGCAAATGTTTTTCCTGTCTCCTGCAAAGTAGCGAATATGTGACTTACGTTACTCTGAGGTACATATTTATAACATTGATTTGTAAAACTAATATTGGATCAGCTTGTGAGGAATATTACAGCAAGATTAAAAACCAGAAAGACTTACTAAAAACGTCTTGCAAGCCTATGCAAAGAGCACGTAAATATTGTTCAAGTTTTTGTTCCTCATAACAAAGTTTTTCTTCTCACTAAAGTAACTTAAAAATATTAACTTGTAGGAAGTAAAATGTTTAAATGTGTCTGCTTGCGTCAGGTATTATTTATTACCCTGGTTTAGGTTCATAACAAGTAAGCATTTATTCATAGTAGCCCCCATTGAGAATAAACTATACTCTACAACACTCTAAAAACCAACCAAGAGTGTGTACACTTTTGAATATTTGCTACGGACTTCCCGGTTGAACATTTCAGAAATCTGGCAAGCCTAGCTAAAATCAATGGAAATGCTCATTATTTAAACATTAGAAAGAATGAAAACCCTTCAATTTAATGGCTTGGGTGGATTTTTTTCCTCTGATATTATTTAATACCTGCTCTTCCTAGCTACTAAATACTACAGGATGCCCAGACTTGGTTTGTGAACGATCTTTTAATTTCCATAGTAACTAACTACTTTATTTTAAAAGATTACAAACCTTACTTAGCATAATTTAGTCATCAAATGTGGTTTGGGGCTGTTTGAACGCTGGGTTCAAGTAGCCCCATTTTAAGGCAACCAGTGCACTTTTACTAGCTTATATTAGTTACTGTGTTAACTATACAGCTATAACATCAAAACACTGTTATTTTATTAAAAAATAGAATGCAAACATAAAACTATCTTGACCTTGATGATATCAGATGTTTCCATGAACTTGCATGTGAAAGTTTGCAAAAAACAACTGTTTTTTGTGTCTGCAATCATAACTTGCAAATAATAATTAAAATTAATAAGCTCATTAAAATAAATTCATCATATAAAATTAAAAAAAAAAAAAATTGTTTCTTTCTCCCCTGTTGCCAAAAACAATTTTTTTAATGAATTATGCACTTACCAAAATAAATTAAAACAATAAAATGTCAACTTAAAGAAATAATTTTCATTGTCAAAAAAAAAAAAAAAAAAATCGTCTGCGCATATCTTTATGTAGAAACATAAATGACTTCGAGTTTATTCGCCAAAAACTGAATACCTAAATTAAAACTTTAGCGTAAAAATAAAAACAAGTCAGATCAACAATAATTATTTCACAGTCAAAACCATAGCTGCGGAGTCGGAGTCAATCTCATTTTGGGAAAATGGAGTCGGAGTCGAATATCCAAGAATCGGAGTCAGTCATTTGTCCTCTGTGTATAAATTTTTGCCAAAGCTACGAAGTCAGAGTCGAAGTCGGGGAGTCGGAGTCCGATTAATTGTCGGGCACAGGAGTCGGAGTCGGGGTCAAGTGCCCCTAAATTCTCGGCGTCGAAGTCTGGAGTTTGGCGTCAAGAGCTATTTCCAACAAAATTTGTTTGAAGTAAATCCACCTTCAAGTACGGAATCTACATTGACTTTCAGTTTCCCCATAGGCGCTAATGTTAAGGGATTTGAACTGTTCAAAATTGAACGGAAAATTGTTCAAATCAAAAAGATAATTTATATACAAGTTTTTCATCAAACGCTTTTTCCTACAAAGTTTGTTTGAAGCAAATTCGCCTCACAGTTCGGAATTGCCTTGAATTTCCCCGTAGGCGCTAATGTTAAGTTTTATGAACTGTTCAAAATTGAACAAAAAATAGTTCAAATCAAAAAGAGAGATATGGGAATGAGGTGTCCTCGCCGAGATCTTTCGAACAAAAAAAAGTTTGTTCGAATCGGACTATTCATTCAAAAGTTATTAGGGGGGGACAGACAGACCGACAGACATTTTTCCCCATCTCAATACCCTACTTCCAATTTTTAATTTTTCGATATTTATTCAATTATTTTATTTATTTTTGACTTTTTTTTGTTTTTTGCGATATTTTTAAGATGCATTAAGCCTTCTTTCATGCTTTTTTCTTCTTTTTCTGACTTTTACTGGGAAAGTAGGCTAAAAAGGGGGGAATAGCAGAAACTTTGGTACATGATCCATCCTCTACCTAGTACTGCTACCTGTCATGTAGAAAGTTTTTTAAGTCTATACATTGAGTTATATAGGACCAGGACGGATTTTAAACACTTTTTTTCTCATGGTTCAAGTAACCCCTGGAGGCTCAAGTAGCCCCACTTTACGAACTATATTTACAACGTATACCGTAATGTTATTTTCCTTTGTTATCCTTGTCCAAAACCTTAACCATCAATGTATAACCAAATAAGACACTGTTTTAGCAATAAGTAAATTTTAAAAAGTATACTCTGTCGTAAAACGCATGTTTAATTTTTTTTTCAATAAATGTTAAACATTTCACGTCAAGTTGTATGTGATCTTTCTAACAAAGAAGCAGTTTGCATCTGTCACACCATGACGGGCGAAACTTGAATCAAAGAAACCTGCATTACTTGAAAAGTCAAAATTCTCAAATATATGCCTCCTTATAAGTTCAGCCTTGAAATTTACTCGTTAAGTTTATTAAAAAAATTTCATAATTATTTGATTTTTCCTTTGTTTTGGCAACAATAAAAAATTTGAAACATTTTAACTTCATAATTACTATATTTTTTCATTGTTTTGGCACCACTTAAAAATAACTACGTCACTTCCGTCCCACAAGAATTTTTCCGACCAGAATTTCAAAGCCCTCGCAGAAAAGGTTTCACTTAAAAAAAAAAAAAGATGGATTCTATTGTATTATTCGAAAACACTTCGAAATCGAAGCTCTATTTATCCAGCGGCAATATAGATATTCAGTAAAATTAAATATATACGGCGAAACTAAAAATACAGGAAAAGAAAACCAAAGAGTGTAACCAATAGGCAATTGAATTTAGAAATACAATTTTTACGTTGGTAATAAAAAAAAAATAGAGAAGTTATTTAGCTTTGCATCATATTTAATACATTTTCTAGACACATTTCCCAGACGTATTGTCTGCTAGAAATCTCAGTACGATTTTCTAAGACATTATTATACCTCCTAGAGCTTCAATTCAATAGGAAAATATTAACAAAAGCGAGAGCCAGTTAAGAATTTATTATTGCTCACGAATGAAAAGGAAAGAAAAGCTCTGCACCTCGTTAAAATTAACAAACCGTGAGAAGAAACCACTATATTGCTTAAAGTAAGTTACGGAAGCTAGAATTCATTTTATGCTTTAATAAGCGGTTTTTTTCCTTCATGAGTTGCAATGGTAAGGATTATTCTCATTTATTTATTTCGAGATATTTTCTATTTGTATGTATTTGTGTACGCAGTAGGACCTCCATTACCCGAAACTTTTTAAACCGGAGTATTGTTTAAGAGGTCACATTACCTTCAAAACATTTTTTTAACATTTAAGTAAAAGTTATTTAAGTGAATTGTTTTATTCTTTAAAACCTTAAAATGCATGCTCATTTCGCAATCAATAGTTTATCTAAAAAAATTACCCAATGTTTTTAAAAATTCAAAAACTGTAGAAAAATTTCGTAATCTTTTAAAATCCCTAAGGCTTTTTTGATTTTTCACTTATTTTAAAAATGGTTTTTGCTAAACGATCACAATAATCATCTCCAAAAATTTGCATACATTTGTTCATATATTTATTAAAAAGTTTTTTGCGATTAATTAGGTAAAAAATCCTAAACATTTCGGAACAAAATTTGTTTTTAAAGGTATAACTTGCTCTAAAAATTTTAGTAATTTATTAAATGCTTATCCAATGCCCAATTTTGTTAAATATATTATTCTGACTGCAAAAAGTGTTACTTTGAAGCTGTGTCTTTAATAGAATAAAATCCTTAGAGATAAAAAGAAAAAGAAAATTAAAAAAAAAAAAAACGAACATCGAGAAAAGGAATTTAAAGTTTTTCTTTTGCTTAAGAACACATAGCGAGCATGACCTAAAACAACTCATAAGTTTTTAAATATTTGAACTAAAGCAATCAAACTTTTCCCCTGTGTTTGGATTCATTTTTAGATTTGAAAAAATCAATAAACAATTTTTGAACGTTTGGACATTTTTGAGGTTATGTAACCCCTTAAACCGATGTCCTTTTCCCTTCTTTTAATTTCATTCTATTTCCATTCAATTTTATTTGCTTATTTTTTTCGCAAATAAACAACATAACATATGTATGAATACTGGCGGTACCCGCTCGGCTTTGCCCGTAGTAGAATATTAAAAAGTCATTTGATTCGCCTGTATATTTAAAGTTAACGTCTACTACGCGCGAAGTATTTTTATTTATTTATTTTTTTAAGGGTTCTTCATATTTTGGAAGATTTGAAAACTCAGCATGTAGCTTAACAGAAGCCAGCAAAAGCCTTTGAAATATTTTAAAAGAGGAAGAAAGTTTCCCTTCTTTGCTTAAAACGCAAATCAGACATTTTTCAAAAATTATGCACTTTAGAAAGAACGTTGTAATAGCAATATTTTAATATATAACTTACTGAACATTATTCCATAAAGACTAAGAAAATAAAAGCAGACGACTTTTTCTCAACAGTTAAAATATTTTAATTTAAATCCTTTTCAATAAAATAAAAGATTCAATCGCCAAAATAAGCACGTTTTAGAAACTGTTTAAAAATAATAATAATAATAACGAAATTTCCATCTGTCTTTAATTTTTGATTTTATTCTCGACCTTAATCATTTAGAATCGTTTGACTTGCTGAAGATAAACCTTGGATGTTAGTTTTCTCCAAAATATTTCCACAGCTCTCTTGATACTCGTAGAAATTTCAAAAAAATCTCATCTTACTCCGAAATTTCCAAGCTTTCGAATGAGTTGAAACTTTAAAATGTAAATGAAATCCCGCCCCCCCCCCCCCCACCATTTTATCAAATTTATGTGAAAAAAGTTCTTAAAATTGAAATAGAAAAAGAACAAAAATGAATTTTCGAAAAATCGCTTGTAGTCGCTAACCCCTATGCTACGAACTAATTTTGTGCCAAATTTCATGAAAATCGGCGGAACGGTCTATGCGCTATGCGCGTAACTGACATTCAGAGACGCAGACTTTTAGCTTTGTTATTAGTAAAGCTGACATTTAGTCTTCTATATATATATAAATGAATGTTTGTCTGTATGTCATCCATGAACTCAAAATCTACCCGGCAGATTTGGCTGAAACTTTTACCGTTTGTTATTTTTGGTACTGGGAATGTTTATAGACCAGTTCAAAAAAAATCCGATCGATAGTTCCTTTTTTATTCCAATTTAAGTCACAATCCATTGGATAAATACGAATAAAATTATCGGCTGCAGAAATTAATTCGCGTGAAAGATCTCATTGATAAGAAGTTAGCTGTCGCCATTTTTCTTGAGTTTGAACAAATAAATTCTTTCTTTATTGTTTTATGGCTTTTCATGCAACGGGGGGATTTAAAACTTTTTCTATTTGATATTTTTAGCGATTGATTGATCTTGCAAACTGCGTGAGTACAAAATTTGAATATAGTCACGGCTTTACTTGATACCTGGACCGATTATTATGAAAATTGCTATATATATGTATTTTTCCACGGAGAAGTTGCATGATATGCTCATTGAAGCCACTCGCCTCCAGGTGGCACTGCAGAATAGCAACTTCTGCCCCGTTCAACCGATTGTCATGAAAATCAGTATAATGATGCATTTTTTTGTTGGCGTATCAACGCGCGTCGGGTATAGCTAGTTACTTATAAAAAAAATGAATCAAGCAGTGCTAGGCGAGTTACTTCTTGCGAAATTATTAGACTAGCGTTTCCCAATTATTTTTGACCCAGGGATCGGTAGAAGTCTTAAAATATTTCGCGGAGCTATAAGGTATACATCTTTTGCAAAAAAATAAATAAATAAATAAATAAATAAAATAATAATAATTATTATTAAAAAGTTGTTGTATAAGTTAACAGTAAGTTTTTATTGTGTTTCTTTTCTTACACATAAACATAAGTAGTTATTTCAATTAATATAATACCTATATATAATACATATACATATAAAATACTTTTCAAATGTATACATTAAATACAATAATTACTCTTACAAAAATCACAAAAAATATAAATAAAAAGAGAAAAAAGAAAAGTATTCTCAAAATTAACGTAGAAAATTCAAACTATTATTCTATCGATAATTAAATTTTTAAACGCACACTCGTAAAATTAACTAAATATCGAACAATTTTTTTCCTCGGAATACCGATTGGCTAAACCATTGGTTGAGACTCCTAGCGACATTGAAAAACATTATCATATCGTTAAGTAAATTCCATGCATGAAATATTTAAAAAATCATTGAACAATTGTTTTACAACCAACAGAAGCTCAATTTGTACAAATAATGGGGTTGATTCCTTTATTCAAAAGTACTACTTTTAGTCACTGAAATTGATAGAATAAGCAAAAAAAAAAAAAATAATAAAACATGGACCAAAAAAATACTTTCATTTTCCCAACAGTTATCTTTTAATTAATTTTTTAAAAGGTCCGATATTTCAAACAAGGCGTGGTCTTCATGACGTCACAAATGATGCACATTGGCGCATCTTTCTGCCGCGTTTCCAAGTTATAATAATCAAGAAGCGAATTAAATATTACGCTCTACGCTTGCTATCAATCATATCGTTGCCAATACACGTGAGTAAAGATGCAAATTAAATATTTTTCTCTGTGAATGGCAACACTGAATGGCATTTCATCATTTGTGATGCCATCGGCAGAAGCGCAAACAATGAAAGAGCACCGATTAAAGTAATGTTTTAAAAATATTAAACTTAAGCAAATTATTCAAAAGATGGTCAGATCCTATGTTTTTAAGCATGTTCTTTCAGAAAAAAATACTTTTAAAATTTTGCAAACGACCCCATTATTCTGCATCTAGTTGCAAAAGAAGTAATGATTAATACCCAAATTAAGGTCTTGAAATTTCGCACTGCAGATGAACCTTAAGCTGAAATACTTTCCACCCACTATATCAGTTCCATTTTCTCAATCTCCACTCATTAAAATACACAATTTAAATAAAAGCGTGCCACACAAAAGGAGTTCCATTCCGGGCCCTAGCTGTCTTCGGCTTTACTACGACAATAACAGTTATCCTTTCTAATGACGTCTCAAACTTTTTATTGTTTATTTAATGGCCTTTGCATTTCGCAGCCAATTGCCGCCATTTCTGTTAAAGACCAGAATCCCGAATGCTTACTGGATTAGAGCAACGATTATTGTGCGAAAATAGAGAGTTGGTGGAAAAGCACTTTGTTCGCTGCGGCTCTAACTTGAATACTTTTTACGAGGTGGTAAGAGTGACACTGCAGTAGACTGACTATTACTTTCGGAGATATATAAATAGGATAAACAATGTTGAAAGAATTGAAAATAAGACTTTTTTTGCGTGGTTATCAATGGGTCTTTCCAAAACATGGGCATTTAAGGAGATAACCATGAAAATGTTTTACCAGATATAATGATCGATGCTACTGGACAAAATTATCAACACTTTTTTTTAATATATTTTTTAAAAATCATAACTTAATGTTACTTTTGTAAAACTAAAGATAAATAGTAGAAAAAATAATCCGAAATTCAGTATAGGTCACAAAATAAACAAAACAATTAATGTTATTTCAAAAATTTCTAACTTGAAAATTTTATTGTTATATGAAACCTGGACAAAAGTGTAAAATCCCGGTTTATAGTAAAATTTTACGCAAAGTTCATTTAACGCCATAACATGAATTAATTTTACTATTAGAGATTGTTAGTTGCTTTATTTTTCAAAACTGATGACGACATTAAAATAACAAATTTAAAATGAATTTTCATGTATGGAACTTCAAATGGCGGAAAAGCAAAATGGTTGCTTCTGCTCTTACTTGGATTATTTTTACAAAATGTTAAGTGACATCGCAGTTGACTAACTGTTACTTTTGCATTAATAACTAAAAAAACAAGCAATGTAAACATAATTAGAAACATAGGGACTCAATGGTCATTAAGGGGAAAATAATGAAAAAGGTTTTTCCAGAAATAATGACCTATTCTTCAGCATTTCGTATGTTATGTATCATTTAATAAAATAGCTCGAGGAAAGATAAAGCATTAAATTTTTAAGTTGAATTATTTTCAATAATTCACTAATTATTACTTTTAATAATCAAATTGTCAGAAAAAAATCTGGCAGATCATGGGAGCTACAAACAGGAGTGAAATCTTAAAACTGAAATAACGATTTATGTTTTTAATGCAATTGAAATAAATTTAAAATTTCATAATTTGTAACATAAAATTTTTTAATTAGTCCTGTTTTCACATTTACGAGCACTTCGAGTACAATTCAGTACAGTAATTCGAGTACAGTAATTACATACATTTTTAGGCATCTCATACTACTGAATCAATCCTTTTAAAGAAACTTTCGAAAAACAGTCAAAAACTACGCATTATTGTTTCGAAAATGTAAAGCTGATCTAATGAAAACATTTCTTTTACATAAAATAATCAAAAATTTAAAATTGGTACGAAAAAAAAGTAAAAGGAAAATCAAAAGTGTAAAATAAAAGAAAGGGATCTTTTCAAAATACACAAACACGTTAACTTATTTTGCGCTTTTCCCTTCTTTGATATTTGCTGTAATTCTTTAGAATAGTTTCTCCAGAGCTGTAAAGTAATAAATTTTCTTTTTATCGGCTGTGAGGAGAATGCGAATGTTTCGAATATAATTTTACATTCGCATGCCAACCTACGCTTTACAAATCTATTTCTTTATTTTTATGCAAGTTAATTTCTATTCAACTGGTGATTGCTTTATTTATTTTTCAGAGACACATGTTTGTTCGGTTTTATCAAGCATAACGTCCGACAGTCGCAAAATCTTTCAGAATTCTTTGCTTTAAAGAAAGTGATTATAAAGGAATTAGAATGAAAGTACCAAAACGAATTCCTATGTTTTCAATTTTCTATGTGAACAAAAGGATTTTTTTTTTTTTTTTTTTGACATGAAAGATTTAATTTGAGTTGTCGTGACAACGAAAAAAATTAATGTTTGCATCGTAAATTAAATGTATTGTTAAGCGTTACATTGATTAGAAGCAATCAATATTATGCTCCAAGATTCGCGTGTTCATTTAATTATGAGAAGGAATTAAGGCACTTATTTATTTTTTGCACTTTCTGATTAAGTATTATCCTCATGCTTAACTTAATTTAGGAATTCGTCTACGGTTAACGTAGCATTGAGTTAATTTACAAACAGAAAATTGAAGATGTTACGCTATTTAGTTTCAGCATTAAAATGTTAATTTTAATGGGCTTTGATATAAAATATCTATTTTAAAATATTCGTTTTGTATCCATTTGGATTACATTTTTTCAAAAAAAAAAAAAATGGAGTGTACAAATTCTTAACGATTTCTTAGCACAAAAACCCGACAAGTTTTAAGTAGTACTTTCCACTATAACGTATTCAAATAAGAAAGCAGTTGGTTCTAAGTTAAAAATTAAAGCACGCGTACAAACACTGTTTGCATTCTTATGACCTGCAATCGCGCTTTTTTATTTCAATTCATTCCTGCAGATGAGTCCAAACAAGACACGATATAATTACTTATGCGGTATACGTCGATCATTCCAATTTTGCCATTTTTAGTTCCTTTTTTTGCTCATTTTCTACTTTCAAACCATCGTTTCGCACAGTATAACCTATCAAGACTCGTTTGCCATAAATATCAACAGAACTATCGAAGTAAATTAAGCAAGGCATTGCCCGTTCACATATTGTTAATGAACTCTTTTATTAGAGCTACAAATAGCTTCTTTACTATTTCACTATACCTTCCCTACGGTTCATGCCATGACTTTAACACCTGGCAAATATAGGTGATGTTTCGTACGAAAAAATCTCAAAAGTTCTCTTTGAGAGATTTATTTGAGATATTTTATATTTGAGGCAGTGAGAAGCAAAGGGATGTAAGTGGACATTTTGTAATTTTGAGTAAAAGCCGTTTAAAGACAATTTCCTAGATAGGCTTTCAATGATGTTTTTCTAAACCATGCTGTACAGCAGCAACTACCAGCACTACTAGTACTATATCTTGCCCCAAGACAGAGGGGAGGTTCACCGACCATTTGTACTGTTTACCTCCGAATTTTTAATTTTGCCACTTACATCCTTTGCTTTTCAATGCCTCATTTGTTTGCACATCACACAGAAACACACGTTGCAGAGCATTGGAAAAACTTATTCTCAACACAGTTGAATCCGTTTAACTGCACCACCGGTTAATTAAACCAGCCGCTTATCCGAATCAAATATTAAAGAACCAAAACAAATCCCATTACACAAGCCTCTTATTATTCACTTATTTTGACCAAAAATCTGTTTAATAGGACCAAGGAACGTGAGAAAGAAATTGGGGAAAAAATAGAAATCACTCGCTTGAAGCAAGTTTTAATTGGGTCAAAGAGCTAAAACGTTAGTGCAATTAAAAATTAATTATGGTTTCTGTAACTTTATATTAAACCTAGCAGTATTTACAGGAAAAAAGTGCTTAACAAAAATTTCACTTCATGGCGGCGAAATTCCAGTAGACGTTTCAAATTTATTCAGTTTGGTTAGCATGTAAATTAGATATGGTTTTCTCGAAAAAAGATACTTAGTTTCAATTTACATCTCGCTGGACATTTTAACAGCTGTTTAGTACTTTTTGGACCTTATTTTTTCACTCTCAGCTTTTTAGTTTTTCCTGCTTATTGAGTTGAATCGATACTGACTTGAAGGAATGTAACTAAAACCGCATCTGTTTGAACTAGAGTTAAAAAAAAGTCTTCGCTTTACTCTAATTTATTTTTTAATGAAAACATTTCGTAAATAGCAATGTTTCTTTTATGTATTCTCACCATACACATGGGTATCAGGATAGGGTAGACCGACCAGTGAGTGAACACCACCCAGTGAATGAACAGCGCGTCATTTTTTAAAAAGAAATAAGCTTCAAAAAAAAAAATTTCTGAATAAATTCACTACAAAAGCGTTCTTTATTGGTATTCTAAGCTATCTGACACCTGATTGGTTACTTTGGATACGTATTTCTTTCCTGGAAAAAATTTGAAATTTTTACTGCCGTGAATCGTTCTTTCTCTCTTTCAAAATAATAAGGCTGGTTTCGTGCTAGCAATTATTTTGATACATATTATTTTTATCGATAAATTTTATTTTTTAATTCTATGAAAGAAAAATTAAGTATACATATTTAGGCTATGGATTTAAATTGTTTCAGTCAATACAGAATGCGTAGATTTTCAGTTAGAGGGGTGTTCAGTCACTGGGTACGAAAAATTGCGAAAACCCAGTGAATGAACAATGGCAAAATTTCATTTGATTTAAAAAGAAATTTAAAGTTTCTTTGAGATATTTTCATTTCGTACTTTTTTGTAATGCAGATAGTTTTACGTGCTTATTTATTTATGTATTTCATTATATATTTTATAATTTCTTTATTTTTGTCTTTGCAAACAATGCACTTTTTACTGAGTTTTATTTTTATCTATCTATATCTCTATCTGTATATTAATCTACCTACCTACATCTATCTTTCTATATCTTTATCTCTCTTGATAGATAGACAGGTAGATAGAGAGATAGAGAAATAGAAATATATATACAAAGAGAGAGAACAGATAGGTAGATATATATGTATGTTTGTATATAGATAGATAGATAAATAGATAGAGGAAGATATAGAGATAGATATATAAAAAATAAGAGGTAAATATATATAAAGGTAGATAAATATAGAGATAGAATAGGTAGGTAGATAGATAGATCGATGGATTTATTGATAGATAAATAGATAGGTAGTGATTAATAGATAGATAGGTAGATAGAGAGACTAATATAGAGATAGATAGATAGATAAGTATATAGATAAGTAGATAGATAGATAGATAAGTATATATATATATATATATATATATATAGATAGATAGATAGATAGATAGATAAATAGATAAGTACATATATATGTAGATAAGTAGATAGATAGATAGATATAGATAGTTATATAAATAGATAGATCTCAAAGAAACTTAGTTCCTTTTTGAATCAAAATTTATCATGTTCATTCACTGGACCAATGTGTGTTCATTTACTGGTTCGAGGTGCTCATTCACTGGGTCTTTGTGCCATTTTTTCTTTAAACACCTAAAAAAGTCGGAAGCGGTACCATTTGAGTTCCCGCGATTTTTTAGAGATATTTACATAGATCAATTAAAATGTTTTAACTATCACGATCTGTATAGTATAGAATTTAAAATTACTAGGATTTTAAAAAAAATGAAATTGTGATTAAATGTTCATTCACTGGTCGGTCTACCCTAATCGTAATAGCATTTAAAAGGTTTACTTACAGCATGTTCAGTCATGTGACGCAAGTCCTATTCGGATAATCGGACGAGCTGATTATTAGGACCAATATGATCTCACCCCAATGTAGTCCGATTAACCAGAATAGACTGCATATGATATCCCATTCTAACTTTGCATGCTTAATTTCTGTTATAACGTTTGCTAGACATTTTCTGATTTCTTTTTTTTTTAATTTCATAAACTCTTCAAGTCTTGGAAATTTTACCGAAATGTCTTTATAAACGTAGGGGAATGTAGGGGAAAAGTGAAATAGCGGGACAAAGTGAAATGGTGAAATATATACTCTGCTTTTAGCGACTCCTACCTGGTGATATTTTAACCATATAGTACATATGTACTCGATTCCAGTCAGGAAAAAAATACCTCTGAAGATTAAGGCATATAACAATACTCGTATAAGCAATTTTCAAAAATTGATACTCAAATTGTAATGTTTCGTTGTAAGTCAAAACTATTTTTGTTATTCGCAACTCCAATAAACTATACGGGGCGCTGCAGCCATTGTCTAATGGCGGATGAAAAAGGTAAAACAAACAAATGCCGTAACTTATAACTTGCTTTGACGCTTCGTGAATGACAATAATTTTTCATCGTGTTTGTGAGAAGCTTTCATTTTTATTCTTCTAAAATTACATTACACGACAAACTGTCTGAAGCTTGTAATTTACCCCAAAGAAAACACGTGGAATGGAATTTTTTACCTTTTTCTTTAGTATCATTAACCACCGCAAGGTAGCGTATTTGAGCTCTGAAGTTGCGAATTGTCAAATGATAGAGTTTTTGGTACTAACATTTTAAATATTAATTGAGACCTACTGATATTTGGTGCAGTATTAATTTAGTAAACATTAAGTTTATTTGTGTTTTAAATATGCTGCACAACTCTTAAAAGCATGCGGAGCGAAGTGAAATAGCTCATTTCGTTTGCTCATTCAATCATTTACTAAATCCCTTACTCATTCATTTATTGATTAATTTATTTACATTGCTTCATTTGATAATTCACTTATTCATTCATTCACTCATTTACTTATTCTTTCACTGTTTTTTTCACTCATTTATTTTCTCTCATACATTAATTTATTTATTTCTTAATTTACTATCTCATTTTCATTTCATTTATTCATTTACACTTTTATTTACTCATTCATTTGATTATTTGATTATTTCATTTACACTTTTATTTACTCATTCATTTGATCAAAATATGTTTCACAAATGAATAGTCAATATTTCATTTGAAACATTATTTTTCACTTTGCTGCATGAAAATTTTTTTTAAACATTTTCCGCTCTTTTTGAAGGTACAAAATTTAGTGTCAAAAATAAAAATTAATGCTTCAATGCAAATTTTATTCTAAAAAACATTGTTCTTCCTTTACATATTGTAACTTTTAGAGAAAACTTCTCATTTTAGCAGTGAGTTACCGCCCCTAAGCCAAGTTTTAAGGCAGAAACACATGCAGTATATTAGACAGCCCTGTCATCACATCCATAGACTGCAGTATCATTCTTGTTAGAACTCTTCAGCCTGGATTAGTGAATAACCCAGCCGGAGGCAGATGTCATCTCATTGAAGTTGAACGTGTCAACAAACTGGTACATAAAGTGAATTTATCCCACCTGTGAGTATCCGCAGCATGGTGCGGTTTGCTTCGTGAATTGAAGGCAAAGTTGTAGTCTCTGGATGTGATAACTGGGCTGTCTGGTATACTGCATGTAGTTCTGCTTTAGCACTGACTTAGGGACGGTAAATTACTGCTAATACCCAAGCTTTGCCTTCAATTCACGAGTCGAACCGCACCATGATGCGGACACTCGCTGGTGAGATAAATTTGTTTTACCTACCAGTTTGTAGGCACTCTCAGCTTCAATGAGATGACATCAGACTCCGGCTCGGTTATTCACTAATCCAGGCTGAAGAGTTCTAATAAGAACGAAACTGCAGTTTCTGGATGTGATGACCAAGCTGTCTTGTATATTGTAAATATCCCAATACTTCATTTTGAATAAGCCGAGTCATCTCAACTATTTCACTTTGCCCCACATTCCCCTACTTGAATTTTTAAATATTTTCTAAACTACTGGCTCTTATTTTGCTTTTTTTGATCTGGAGTTCTTATGTTTTTACAGTTTGTTGACTTCCTTTAAACACCATGTAAACATAGAGTACTCTAACTTTTTGTACATTAGTTTTTAATTCATTCTTTAAATATGAAAGAAGTGAGTTTGAAAACCCAGGAAGAAGTTTAGAAAGTGGTTTTTCACATGCAAATAGCCGATATAAAAAATGATTGCGTGCTCCGATTTAAAAGAATAAATTTAAATTCAATTTGAGGGAAATTCGAAAAACCTCAGATCATTCAATTCCAACGTTCAAAAATACAAACTAGAACGTCATAAAAACGTCGAGTTTTAATCAAATATTTTCTTATTTAAAATGCTTTCACCATTTTAGATTTAGGAAAATTTTAAATTCGTTTCGCGATTAGGCAGAGCAAAAATAACTGAACATTAAAAGTTTTAAGTAAACATTTAACGAATAACGAACGAGCAGTGTAACAATTGTGCAATTCTATGCATTAATGCATAGACGAAAACACAAACAAGTAACAAAAATGAAAACTCGAAATTTCAATATTAAATTATTTACGCGATTAAATCTTTTCTAAAAACAACTTCACTTTAATTACTGTCAACACCTTAAACAAGCTAATGAACTTTACCCCATTCTGCCGTGCTAAGCACAGATGTGGTATCTGCACATTTTATCAAAATTGGGTTATTGTCACCAGGTGGTCGTTAGTAATTTAATTTATCTAAATCTCAAGTTTTTTTAGCGATTTGTGAACGCGAAATATTAAAAAAGGCCTTAAGAAAAAAGTCGTAACTGCAAATTTGCTGAGTTTGCTAAGGCAATTTGAACGTAAGTGACTAATACTAAGCCTTTAAAGTGGTATCTGAGCAGTTACCACTTTTTTCCTTAGTAATTTGTAGATACGTCCTTTATACCTTAGTAAAGCAGCATATTTAATAATGTACTATTTTATTGTAACACAGAATATTAAAATTATTTTACAGTTGAATAGTTGATACAGGTTGAAAATAAAAACTAATACAGTTTTGCATAATTGTTAAAGTAAATATTCAGCCTTTTCTATTTAAATGGTTTTTTAAAATGCAAATTCTAAAAATGAAATGCATGTAAAATATTAATATCTAATTCTTTCAAGCAAAAAAAAAAAAAAAACGCATTTCATTCTACGGCCAGTAATATTTTTATTTAAGTATCGTCTGCTGCCAAAATTATCTCTATGCTCGGTAAGAATGAATCTAGAAAATAAAATATAATTTAAAAAAACACATTCTTTGAATATAAAAAACAGAAAATTGTTATGGATTACAGTTTTAACTGTCTGGAGTTTTGAAAATGGTATCTTTCCGAAGGTGGATTCTGTTAGATTTGTATTAACAAAATAAAGCGAAACAGCTACGTCCAAAGAAAGCAGATGTTTTCAGTATTATTTAATGATACATTGAGGGTTGTTTTTCTAAGCTACTTTTGTCGTATCTGTGCAGATACCCCTAAAAATGCCTAGTAATTGTCATTTACGGTGAAAATAGCTTAGTATATAAAACGGTTTTGAAAAGAAAATTTGTCGTAACTACATTTATTAATTTTAAATTAAGATTTGTACAAAAATACTCTCTTACGGTTTTTAGATAAGTTATTTACGAAACAACTACCGCAAGTTGAGCATTTAATTAAGTCATAAATCAAAGAAACGAGTTTTGAAACTTTCATCATCAATTTCTCGTTTTGAGTTCGACTGCAGATACCACATTTGTGCTTAGCATGGCAGCATTACTCAACTGTAACAAAACGAACCTAATATCTGAAATTCCACTGCATATTAAAATATAAACGCGAGTAAACTTCATGCCATTATTGAGGATAACAGAGAAGGAGTCGGATTAAAATAATTCGTATTATTAAACGCATTCGTGATGACAGAACTCCCTTCAATTTCGTCATGGCGGCAGCATTAAGTCATTTCAGAACATAATTAGAATCCTATCTGCCAAAGCAGAGAAGTAAGTTTCAATCAAAATTTAATTAACGTTCATTATAAAAGGTAGCTGAGATTGGATAATTTGAAAGTGAAAAAAAAAAAATCAGCTAGGAGAAAGAATTTAGATTTACTGTCTGACCATCTTTTACATGGAAAGGCTAATATCCGGTTTATAGGCGGAAATGGACGTATCTATTAGTTTATAGGGCTGTTAGTTGGTTTGTTTCAGATGCGCACTTTTGCTTCTCTATTATTTAGCCTTAGTTTTGTAAAAACGAAAATTTGCTCACAGCAGCATATTTTAAATCTAAAGTATATTTGATCCATATTCTTACGGCAAAAATTAATTGATTTATATTTATTCACAACGAAGTTTTGAGCTTACCATTTTGCTTTTACGTTCCTGAACGAAATGAAAATATTTTTTTTTCTTTTTGTTGTTTCCGTGGTAACTGTTTTTGTTTCCCCTATTTTATTTTTGAGAATGCAATAAATGAATAAGGTACTAGTGACATTATAAAACGCGTGCATAAAAATCCCATCGTTATTTTCCCTTCTCCCCTGCTAGATTCATTCAGATGGAATCGTCTTTCTTGGCAGATTGCCGAATTACATACAATCCGTGGTCAAACAGTAGTTCCTTTTTGATCATGTCTGTTAAAAACGAGCTGATGTGTGCATCACATGACTTCCTTTTACTCTAATTTAATGTCATTTCCCCATTACAAGCAATTTTAATGTGATTCAATAGTTCTAAATATCACTAACAGTGGCCAAATTGAAACAAATAAAAAAAATCGCCAAATTTGCCGCCAACTTGGCGACAAAACTTAGCGATCAAAAGACTGGAGATATATCGCCAAGTGTCCGCCAAATTATAACACCACTTGAGTTTACATCGAAATTAACAATGATTTCCCCCCAAAAAGGGGCAAAAGACCCCTTTAGAAACACACGAATGCAACCAAAAGAAGAGGTGCACAACTAGAACCCACTAGGAGTCTACGTACCAAATTTCAACTCTCTAGGACTTGCCGATCTTGAGTTATGCGACATACATACTATGCGACATATCCGCACATACATACATACGTACATGCAGACGTCACGAGAAAATTCGTTGTAATTAACTCGGGAATCTTCATTATGGATATTTCGCGTGTCTATACGTTCTTAGGCATTCATCCACGTGTGGTCGAGTCGAAAAAAAAAAAACTCAATATTCATTCGGGGGTGAGTAAAATGGAAATTAAAGTCGATTTTTGAGTGAAAATTTTTTTGCGAATACAATACCTCCTTTTCTGTAAAATGAAGTAAAAATGACTGGAATTGCTTTTGACTTACGTGAAACTTGTTACTGTTCCTGGATATATCATTGAAATGAGAAATAGTGATAAGTAAAAAGAATTGAAGTTCAAAATGTCATATATAAAAATATGAATTTCCTGTATTTGTATGACTTGAGATGTAGACTTTTAAGTGTAGGAAGTAGAACAGAACTAATTTCACTTCCAATAGATGCATCTTTGTTGGGGTGCTATTGTACCAATTACATTTTAAGGAATTTTCTAACAGCTACGAAGCCTAAATTGTTTGATTTAATTCAATCCTTAAACTTGATGCTGAACCTTATATTTCTTAGAAAGCTAACTACCTCAAATTTTATGTATGATTTTCTTCACGCAGACTGATTATTGAAGGTCAACACTAACAATATTATAATACTGCTGTGTTTATCATCTTCAGAGATGCAGAAAAAATTACATCTTTTTATTCAAAATAATAAAAGTTATTTTTGTCAACAGCAGAATCAAAAATGCTGCATACAAGTTTTCTTTCTGATTAAAGTTAGTTATCGACACCGATTCTCTTGTTTAGACTTTAACTTCGAAGCTACAAAGGACTATATTCTTCAGTGAAGTCCAGTAAAAAAAGTAAAACCAAAACAGCAGCAAATATTTACCGGATTCGCAGACCGTTTTTTAAAATGAATTCATCTGTTTACTCAGTTTCCTGCTGCCACAGAGAGAACTGCCGAAGAATACTGAAGTGTGCTCCCTCTCCCCTCCCTTCAAATATTTTCCTCTGACAAACATGTTTTATTAAAATAATCAATTAACCAACGTTTTAAAGCAAAAAAATTGCAAATTTGCTTCAAAACGTTGGATAATTGATTATTTTAATTTTCAGCACAAAGGTATTTATCCGTTATTAACATGTTTTATATTATAATAGATGTATTAGCACGACTTTGCCCTTAGTAGAAAATTAAAAGGTCATTTGGTTCACCTGTATTATATTTACAAATAATGAGTGATGAATTTCTCGCCTATTTTTTACGTTAAATAACTCGCCCATGTTACGGTTTCACGTTATGATAATTTGGTAAATTAGTTGTCCACGTTATGATAACTTGTCGATAAAATGTTCTTAAAATTGGAATAGAAAAAGAACAAAATTAAATTTTTGAAAAATTGCTTCGAGGTGCTCACTTCTATGGCATGAACTAATCTGTGCCACATTTCATGAAAATGGCTCGAACGGTCTAGGCGCTATGTGCGTAACAGACATCCAGACATCGCTTACGTTCGACGAGCTCAACCGGTAGCGACCGCTCGATTGATCACGTGACAGCTAGTGACGTCAGCTAATGTTAAAGCATTGGAGGTGACGTCATTATTTGACGTCATTATTTTAACCGGTGAGCTACCGGTCGCTCATGGAACACAACCATCCAGACATCCAGAGACACAGATCTTCAGCTTTATTATTAGTAAAGATTCTTAAATCCTAAGAATATTAGAGTAAGTTGGCCTATTTTTGATATTGCAAACTGTGTTGCTAATATTCGCAACTCCAATAAACTATAGGGGGGCGCTGCAGTCACTGTCTAATGGCGGAGGAAAAAGGTAAAACCATAGACTAATAATAAGAGTAGACCGAGCTTTCTCAGACTTGCTGATGAAAAAAATTGGTTCATGGATACATCACGTGACTAGTGGAAAGGCTTGGCGAAAACTTTGGCAGCATGGTTGCTAGATGGCAACATTATCTATTGTTTGGCACTAGACATGTATTTTAAGACGTAATGTGTTTTCATTATATTTTTTTTTCCAGGTGCAGAGATTGAACTGTTTTTTTTTTTAGTTATGTATTATTTTGACATTCGTAATTAGTTTTTGATCACAGTTTTCAGTAACTTTTATTTCATTTGGAAATCTTACGTCAGCGTGTTGGCGTGAACGGAATGGCGTAAACGTTTTGCGTTAACGCAAAAGTGTACTAATCGGTATCTTAAATTGAAATTGTATGTAAGAATCTTACCGTTTGCCGATTCTTTTTGGGCGTTTGCATCTTTAATTGCTTAGAGAGTTATTGAAAAATTGACTAAAGAAAATGCACAGTATCATCTAAACGAAAAACTCACTATATTAACAAAATATTTACAACTTAGAATAACAAATTTACAAATAGGATTTCATAAAAGCTCATTCTTCCGTATTCCATCAATTCTATTTATTTTATTTCTCGCTCGCGTTGATCGTCTGCTTCGATCAACGCCCGCTGTTGCTAGGATATCCACCAGTCACATGGTTTGGTTTATGAGTAGCAAAAGGGTTGCCATAGCTCGGTCTACTCTTATTATTAGTCTATGGGTAAAACAAACACACGCCGCAACTTATAACTTGCTTTGACGCTTAGTGAATGACAGTAATTTTTCATCGTGTTTGTGGGAGGCTTTCTTTTCTATTTTTCTGAAATTACATTACATCATAAACTGTCTGAAGCCTGTAATTTACCCCAAAGAAAACACGTGGAATGGAATGTTTTACCTTTTTCTTTAGTATTGTTAATCTCCGCAAGGTAACGTATTCGAGCTCTGGAGTTGCGAATTAACTTTTATGTATCGGGAAAATTTAAAGTCTCTAAACTTTCTTAAGGAAAACTACCCATGATGCTTAATAAGACGAAATTTAAGAAGACATGTAAAGCTCAAGATCGTCGGAATTCCAACAATCCGCTTATTACATAAAAATAAATCTAGAAACATTTAGCCCTACCGAAATCAATTGAAAAAGCGAAAAATTGACATTGTCCGAGTTTGACTCTTTGACTTCAAGTGTATTGTGCTAATAATAAAGCTAATAGGAATCAGAGTATCTTAACTTTTTTTCTTTTCAGAATGACTAATTTTAGCCTTTTCATCAAGCCATAATAATTCTTAGGTAATTTAATTGCATTTGCTTACGTTTTAAGATGAATTATGAATTTGCCTTTAGCTTCTTGTTGTGAAAAAGTATTTTCTAAACAGAAACGTACAGATTAAGTTCAAAAAGGTTTGCTCTCTTATTCCGATATTCACAAATCTAGCTAAACGTTATTTCATATTTTGATATTATTTTCAAATTTTAGCAAAATTTATATCAGTATTGCTTCATTGATGTATGCGACCAGTAGGGTTCTTCAAATAAACTTTTTATTGAATTTCTTTCTTCTTACAACTTTTTTTTGCACTATTCATTTTCATAATGTATGCAAAATTTCAGCTCAATCGAGTAATATTTAGCGGTCGCGCAACATATTCGAATTCTTCTGAAAATTGTCAATTTAGATACATGAAGAATGGTTTATAATGCCGTTACAAAAAAAAAAAAAAAAATCCTACATTTAAAAGGATAAAATTTTAAATGTTTAACGACTCTACATGGTAAACAAATTACGGTCAGTTTTAAAAAAAAATTTTAAAATCAAATAACATTCGCACTTGACATTGGGCCAATATTAGCGACAGAAAAGTCACGTAGATAAAATTCGCTGCAAGAGAAAGTATGGGTCAAAATGTGAAAGATTTTACGCTTATTCATTGATCCATATGACGGCAAAGGGAAACTATCCGCTTCGAACTGGTTATTAACGTTTAAACATCCTTTCAACTTAAGGATGTATCCACCTCGATCGATAAGTTTATAGAAAACAAATGCAAAATATATCTAGAAAAACAAAGGAGAATCGGCTAGCAGTAATAATATCAGAATCAAACATTGAGGAACCTTCTAAATTGCCATAAGGGACAGGAATAGCTAAAGCAAATGCCGCTGAAGAAATAGCAATAAATTTGCGTTTACTAAATTCGTACGGGTTATGTGCTTGGATATTGGTATTAAAATCAGTAGGTTTGACATTGGAAGAAAATATGGCTGAAAAAATCTCCTGCCCGTATCATACACTACAAATTGTGCTTCCTTTCGTCTTCCCGCAATGCACGATACCACATACGCCTAGTTGATTTACTGTACTTCTTTATAAACAATTTTAGAAATCATGGTTAACGAAAGACCACGCTAATTTTGAATCAGGAGCAAGAAACGCTGAGAGGCTGATAGCCATTATGGATGCTAGAGCTTGTAATTTTTACAATTGAAACACCTATTCATAGTGAAACCTTTCGTGCTCCAGGAGCAATCCATCATGTCAGGTGGATGCCGAAGATTCTTTACAGCTATGAGGTGTTTCGCAACTAGTTCCAACTTGCAGCAAGAGGATTAGTAGCACCTTCAATGTGAAATAATATATGAGAGCTTGGTTCATAGTACCCCCTCCTGTGCACGCAGCGATGGACGATTTGAAATTTCTTCGGAATCTTGTCGGATACAAAGACGGAAACTCAGAAATATCAATTGTGACTTCAGACAAGCTACTTTTTTTAATGTCCCAGAAAGCATCGTGCAGCGCTAGCTGTGTTTTAGACGAAGAAACGCGGAAAGATGGTATATGCTTTTCACGAAAGAGAGGGTGAGGATGAATCACTGAAGTTCGAAAGGTTGCAAAAAGAGGAAGGATATTGACAAATTGATGACAAAAACAGAAAACAGTGTTTTTCTATTTTTGTTACAAAAACACAGACATGTTTTTTAGCTTACCATGCATCGAAAAGTGTCTTGTAGGTATAAAAATTCATAATTTTTCTTTTACCATTATACTTTGCTTCCAGAAAAAAACCTTTTTTCTGCCCACCCTATTGGAGAGGCGTGACCTCATGTCATTGTTCCAGGGGGGGAGGGGACAAAGTCTAAAAGGTTGAGAAACCCTGATCTAAATCAAGTAGTTTAACATTTTACTGAAGAAAATAATAAAATTATTTATCAAGGCTCAAATTAAATGGTGAATTCATCTTCCTTTAAAAGATCAACATTCTGCATGTATAGAGAGGGGATTCAAAAGAAAGTAGTATGCACTGGAAGAGAAAACTCCGCTCTCTTGAAATTAAAAACTACTTAACATTAAAAAATTAATGAATTCTTTTCGTAATTGGTTGATTTTACAGCAGAAAAAGGAGGAAGAGATAACACAGTTTGAAAGAAAAATTAAGAGCTAATGGGTTTAAGAACTAATGGTTCGTAAAGAGAACAGTAAGAAAAAGATGCCCGTAAGAGTTAAAGATTGAAAGATTAACTCTTCGATCAATATACTAATTAAAAGTGTAAACTATTTTTTACAAGATGAAAATTTTTGGGTTCCTACCTTAGAACTCCATTATATTAAAAATAAAATTTCCGCATACATCAGAAATATGCTAGACTTTTTTTTCTGAAAGAGTAAAGGAAAGAAGATATGTGTGCTTAAGGAATTTGTTACTCAATTACAATTTTTTCTTCACGCACAATTTGGACGTACATTCAACCTTTGTAACTTAATATATTAAATAGACTTTAGTGTGAAAACTTTTTATGTAGTTTTAGTAATTAAGCCCTGTAGAGTCAAATATTTACTTTAAGCTAACAAAAACTGTCTTAATCTTTTTTGCAAGTAGCTTTAGTTATGTATAAAAAAATTAATTGTTCTTCATCGTTTTTATTAAAAACTTACTATATTATATTAATTTCATTTTCAATTATATTTTCTCGACTGGTTGGCCAATGGCAATGAGTTTGATTGGAAATCGGAGAGTTTCAAGTTGTAATCGCAGCTGTTTCTTTGAGATATCAGAAAGAGTTATTGTGATACATTAGTTAAAATTGAATCAAGCATTATGAGATTTTTTTACCTGTTTTTCCATCAACAATAAGATTTCTATAGACAGTTTTTTTATGGATAGCCACCGTTAGGAGACATACACCAAAGTGGTCATTTCCTAATAAAGGTTGCAGCAATATATTTATGCTGGGTTAAACCCCCAAACTCGTCCTCGATCCATACTGTTCTAGTATGTTAATGTACCTATATGTAAGGATTATTTATAAACTAACTCTTTCTTCGTAGAGAACAAATGGCTAATTCATTCATAAGAAGCAATATCCATAGTCCCCCATAAACAAACATTAAGATTTTCGTGAAAACACCTTTACCCTTGTAGAGTAAAATAATCTGTCACGTGGTGTAAAGAATGACAGGCGTTCGTGAAGCATTTCTCACAATTCCATAAGAGATATTCTCTTTCCACTGGAATAGATCCCATATCTAACTGGAGGAACGTCTGAGCAGTCTCTTGTCTCCGCGAACCGAGCAACAGTTCGAGAAATAACTTCAAATTAAAATCAAATTCGTAGTTTTACTCTTCGCATATGTTTAACTTTCAGTATAAAAGCGTAATTGATTTATTAGACAAAACATGAGGAAGAATAAATGCTTCCCTTAGAAATTAAAATAAGAAGCCTGTAGATGTTGTTTACATTGATTTTCAAAAAGCTTTCGATAAGGTACCGCATGTTGCTCTACTTAGCAAATTAGCTGATATAGGAATAGGAGGGAAAACTTTCATTTGAGTAAAAAACTGGCTGACCGGAAGGAAACAAAAGGGTAGTTGTAAGGGGAAATTGTTCTAATTGGAGTGAGGTTTTAAGCGGGGTTCCTCAAGGATCAGTATTAGGGCCTGTTTCGTTCATTGTTTTTATGAACGATATTTATAAAAATATTTCTGGGAACATGAATTGTTTTGCTGATGATGTCAAAATTATGGGGAGTGTAGAAATTGAAGAACAAGCAAATCAGCTACAAGAGGATCTAGATCATATTACGGAGTGGGCTGATAAATGGGGTATGGCTGTTAATGTTGGGAAATGTCAAGTGCTACATTTAGGGCATGGAAATAAGTGTACAAGTTATTATTCGCAAGGTTCAGTCATTAGTCAGGCAGAAAAGTTACTGATCTGGGCGCCTTAATAAGTCAGGATTTATAGTTCAGCCAACAGTGCAGCATTGCTAGTAACAAGGCCAATAAGATGCCTGGGTTTATCAATAGATCTATTTCAAACAAATCTAAAGAAGTTCTTTTGCCCTTATATAGAAGTTTGGTAAGACCTCATTTGGAGTATGCTGTTCAGTTTTGGTCTCCGTATCTTAAGAAAGATATTAATGTATTGGAAAGGGTTCAAAGGCAGGCTACAAGTCTAATAAATGGACTTTCGCTTTTAGACTAAGATTCCAGGCTTAGAAGGCTAAAAATGTAGAGTCTTGAGCAAAGAAGAGACCGAGGGGACATGATTCAGTTGTTTAAATTTATTAAAATGAAAGATGTTACGGGGCTGAAGTTTAGCACTGAAAACAGGACAAGGGGTCAATGTTTAAAAGCTATTTAAATCTCAGGCTAACATGGATATCAGGAAAAATTATTATTATAGCAGGGTAGTGGAACCTTGGAACAGTTTACCGGAAGAAGTGGTAATGAGCAAGGGAGTAAATAGTTTTAAGAGGGCCATTGATCTTCACTGGGGATTGTAAATTGACTAGGACCAGTCTAGCTGAGCCCAGAGCCTGTTTCTGGTCGTCACTTTTGTATTTGTATAAAATGATTACGTTTACAGTTATATGACTGGACAAAAGAAAAAAAACGCCTTTAATTGAATCAAGTAAGTTATGTCACTTGATAAAATGCAATTAACATGATGTACTCGATTCAGAAATATCGGAAATGGTATATGATATATGTAATATTTTTATGATTAGAAAATCGCCCGTCAATGTATTACGGGTGAAAAATGACTCCGACATTTGAACGAAGTAATTTCCTTCTTGGTGACATTTTAATGGTTAAAATTTTAACCCTAGCTCCAGTGGATGAACCCTAAAACTTCAGCAGGTAGCGTTCATTGTTGACCTTTTCTTTCCGTTTCCTCATTCTCTTAAGTTACAGTCTTACCAGTAAAACAGTTAAGTTACCAATTTCAGTTCAGCCTTGTCAAAATAACTTTTTGAATTTTTGGTGCTTCAACAATGAAATATTGCCGTCACGCATGCTATGGTGCAAATTTAATTGTTGGTGATGTCAGAGCGTTACTCGATCAGTTTTGTCTAATTATATATAAAGATTAGGATTAGCAAAGACAAATTAAATTCAAACTTTATTTCAGCAGTCAATGGACGAAGGACGATGAATCCGATGTAACCGAGTCACGAGCAACCTGGAGATTATCTCGTTTTGTCAATTGACCAATCACGAGAATTCTCGCAATTTTCGCGTTTTGTCAACTGATCCTACACCAGAATACTCGTAAATTTTCTTGTCTCGTCAGATGATTGTTAACGAGAATTTTAGCTAATTTCGTGTTTTGTCAACTGATCGTTCTCGAAAATACTCGTATTTTTTTTTTTTTTTTTTCGTCAACTGGCCCTCTCACGAGAATCTTCATTATTTTCTTGTTTTAGAACATGATCGTTCTCGAGATTCATGAGGTTTTGAGCATTGGTAAATCTCATTATTTTTTGTAAATTTCTTATTGGGTTGGTTGGGGTAAATGGGTCACCTCTCTAAAATGGAAGTATGGATAAAGTTTCCAAACTTTTTTTTACTAATCATGTTAAATTTCATCCCAGTGTTTGTTTTTTCACAAATTTGGGATTCGTGGATTTTTTTTCTAGGTCACAACATTTAGTCAAAAAAAAAAAAAAAATCTGATTTTTTTTTGTGAGTTTCAAACAAATTTTTTCAAAGAATTGTTTTCAGGTTAGTTATTATTATTTTTTTATGATAATTAATTTTCACGTATAGTTTAATTAAAGTTCATACAGCAACAAAAATTTTTGTACAAAATATTATTAATAAGTGTTTAAGAGGAGGGGTCCCACTTACCCCGTACATTTTTGCTATACGGGGTTAGTGGGTCCTCCTATAATGATGGGGGTTTCAAAAACAAAAGCAATCCTTATCAAATATTTGTATTGGTGAAATACAAGACAACGATTATCACTTAGTAGGAATTGATAGTTCAGCTACAAAAATTGCTAAAACTGGTAATTATGTATTTGTGAAACATACATGAAGGAAAATCATTAAGGTTTAAGTAGATCTAACGTTGGAAGTTGATGATACAAATTAAAAAATACTGTTGAATTTGCAAGAACGAAATAGAAATAGTGACACTTTTTGTTGGATAGTGCAGATGATGTCGGAATAATTACTGAAGATGAGGCGATAATGGTTCTTCCTTAGCCAATTTTACATAGATGCAGTCTTTTAGTGTTTCCAATTTCGTTTTCAACTTATAGTTTTGGCAAATTTACTCAAATTGATCTTATTCAACTCTATTACGTTCATTATAAACACACCTTTATATATAAAAGTAAAATAAATACCTATAGGCTTTCAATAAATTTCACAAATGAAATTGTTTTGTTTTTAGTTTTAAAATTTTCCGTGATACAGATTTAAAAGACAGTAAATATCTCATAAATGGATGCATTTACAAAAAAAAAATAGTTCACACTAAAAATTTACATACTTTATCATGTAAGACCCCCATATCCCTTTTTTTCAGATATGCTTCATTTAAATTTAAATAAAAGGGGTTTGACCCACTTACCTCTTACTATGGGGTAAGTGGGACACCAATCCGATTTTTTAAAAACCAGAATCGTTAAGAATATTTAAAGCATTATTTTAGAAAATAATGATAAACTTTTGCTTATTAATAATGTCCAAGACAAAATAAGACAATAAGTTTAATTTTTTTTTGTTTCAAAACCTTTTTATAAGTTTTTCAAAAACGAACTATTCTCGAAAGGGGTCCCACTTACCCCAACCAACTCTAGGTTCTAAAGGCTTGCTACCTTAACTGAATATTCTTAGAAAGCATTCGCCTGTGTTTTGTTTGCGGTTCCTATTTACTTTAAGGCTAGTCTACAAAGTGCAAAACTTAAAACTAGTAGGACAAGTGCGGATAATGGGCCTTTTTTTTTACAGATTGTTAGCCTCTAATGTTAATCTTACGGTAAATATCACATCATTTGCTTTTTTTTTTTTTTGAAGTAGTAAAGTCTATCTGAGAATTTACAACTCATTTCTTATTTTACTTCAGCATTATTTAACATATAAAATTTAAATACATTTCATTTTCATCATCTTTAATGCATTTCTCACCATTTTTCTGCTTTTCTTTTATTTTTGTACTACAGTTTTCAAATCACTACAAGAAAAAGAGGAACATATGTACCGAAATTGAAGAATCATTTTCTAAAAAGGGATTTTACGGGGATTGGTATATCTGCTTTCAAATTATTAATTCGTTTTTAGTTGAATTAAATTAAGGCTACAGTGGACACAATTTTTTTTCAATAATTTATCCAGATGTCTAAAATTTTGTGTCCTTGTATATTTATTACATCTGAAACAATAAAAACAACTTGGTGAAAAAAAATAAATAAAGAAATAAAATTAAAAAAAAAAAAGAATACTTTTCCAGAAATTTACAAAAAAAAAAAATTTAAACGAAAAATTCACAATCTTCAAGTTGTTAAATGCATCCCAATTTCTTTTTCAAACTATAAATTTCCACTTGTTTTTCAATCATTAGGTATAATTACATTAATATACGCATTACATGTAATGTTTTATGAGACACTTCTTAAAAAATGGATGAAAAGGAGAATATATGTGAAATTTTCAGTAAATACAGTGATTTTAACAACAATAGATTTTACATAACATTCATTACTGAAATGCATGCGTACAACTATAACTAGATATTATCCGAATGTGTTTCCAAAGTTTCATTATAATCCGATAAATATTGTGGTGCAAGGAACATTTAAGTTTAAGTTTTTGTGTAAATAATGACAGCAGTATATAAATGCTGCAAAATGTGAACTAAGAGGTCTGATCACGGATGTGTCAAACAAAACTAACCCATAACTCATTAAATAATGCATGGAATGAAAAAAATCTTGTTGCCCTGATTACAGCAGCTGATATAGTATAAAAAAAGGCTAAACAATTTTTTCGATTTTTTGCTCAGTTGTCAGCATTTTTAGTGTCCACTGTAGCCTTAATGCCAAAATTTATGAAGCTTACTTTGAAAATTTCAATAATTACTAATACAGCAGACATTTTATGCAGTGAAAAATTAAGGGAGGGTTGTCTGTTTTATCTCGCATGGCCTAAACACAAGGCCATAAGTTACAGCAATCTAAAATGAATTCTAAAGAGATTACCCAACTCTAAAAGAGCAGCGACAACGTCTTTTCTTTTGCCAGCTAATGTAATTATGCGAAAATTATTAATCATGTTTATTTAGCCCAAAAAAGTCCCTAACTTCATTAAACGGAAGCGAAATGGAGGACTGTGGCTGATGCTATAAAGCCTTTTAACCTCTAAACTTTCTTTAGTTTCTAATGTAATCAAGTTAATTTTATTTTTTTCCCCTCGCTGTGATTAATGGTTATGAGATGAGGGTGAGAAATTTTAATGGAAAAATAAATTTTTAGTTTAGTGACTGACGAAGGGTGAATTATTAACAATGATGGCCCGGAACGTGATCGTAGAATGTCTTCATTATACCACTGGTAATCGAATGTAAGATATTTGATGAAAGAAGCGGGAAAAATACTTATTGCTGATTTTTGTCACACTTCTCACGTCGGGAGCACAAAGGAAAAATCAATTGTTTTGATGTGACTGGCACTTCACCGAACGTTTTTAGAATATGAAAACGTTCCATCAAAGAACCGAGCACTTGCCGTTGTTTACGTTGGAGGAAAATGCTCGAATTTGGAGTTTTTCTCCGAAAAATTAATTTAATGTGCATATTTCGCAGCCTATCTTTTTTCTCCTTGATCATTTTGGAAAAAATCTTTTTCGACTTTAAAAAGCATCAAAATTATGTGGTTTGTAGTATATTTACGCAGAAGAAAAAAAAAAGGATACAAAATATTAATTACCAAATGAAAATGGAATGCTACGTATGCTACTGCTACATGGTCAACAATAATATTCAGGCATTAATTTGTCACAGCAAATATGCAGAAGCCCTATATTCATACTTAAATAATCCAACATTAATTTAAAGTCCGTCAAATATGCAGCAATTCTTTGAAAAAAAAATAAATAAAACAAAGCACAAGAACTAAGGTCCCGTCCAAATTAAAATCTTTAACATTAAAAAGCATCTATATTAAAAATGTAATGTGAAAGAAATTGTGAAAGGAAGTCTGTGGCAGGCCTGCCACAGAAGAATTAAAACAGCACATATCAGGGTTTCTTTTTTTACGGAAAATCCTAGGCTCAACTTAATTCAAGTCCTCAGCTAAGGAGCAAAATATATTACTAGAGACATCGAAGTTGAAAGCGACTTTTCAAGCGTACAAAACTGCTGTTTTGCAACGCGCTTTGCACCTACAGCTCAGCAAGTTAGTACAATTTAGTTTAAACCCCGTGAAAGGGGTGCTTTTAATTTCAAAAGGAACTTATAACGCGTTTTTAATCTGAATCTTTCTAATTGATGATTTAAATCTTTGCAAAGATTGCGACGCAATCTTCGTGGGTTGGTGCGTGTCAACGAGCAGGTATGGAGCCCCCTAGTCCTCCACAAATTAAAATATCTTTCTTGTGGCGGAAATTGATGAGTTAATACGCCTTTATTGGAACGGTGAACATGTGAGCAAAGGCGCCCATATGAAAATTTTAAGGGGGGGGGGGCTCAGATACTTCCCCCATGGTTTACCAGGATATTTCCCCGTTGAAACCGATTTCAGTGCAGGTTAGAGTTATTATAGCTTGACATTTTTAATAACTTATTCATTAATGACTGAAGAAGAAATGTTTTTACATTTTTGCAAAGAAAAAAGTACTAAAAGCAAGGAAGTTTTGATTTCTAGGGGGAGGGCTTGAGCCCCCACTTACCCCCCTATATGGGCGCCCATGCATAGGAGTATTTGTATCAAAAACCGGGAAAAATTACTTGGATGCGTTTTTTTGTCATGTAATGTATTGAAAAATGGGTCATTCCATGCGAAATGAACAAATCAGCTGTGGCTGACATGTCACAGATTTCAATGAATGTTTTTTATTTAGATAAACCATGCATATCTATGAGGGAATGCAAAGTATGGAAGTTCAAACACTGTTTGTTGCTTTGTTATTGAAATTAGAAGTTGATGCTTAGGCTAACGAGTAAGCCTAAATTTTCAGAGTTTATTGCAGCCAGTTTGTGACTCAATAACTCCATAAGTTATAAACGTACACACTTATTAAAAAATAAATATTTCCACATTCTATAAACAAATCTCTATTGGGAAAGAGCAAAGTAAAATTTATTCGGATCTTTTTTTGAATCTGAGATATTAACAAAGATTGAAATTTTGCCAATTTACTTCAGATTTCAAATCACTCTTCTAGCTCTTTTAATGGAAAAATAACAGTAAAAATGATTTAGATTGAAAAACTATCTATAACTAACTATCTGCTCTCATTTAGTAGTTGTTTATGAATTTCTTGATGACGAAATCGTACTTTAAAAAATCAAAAATTTCGGAAAATTTCATTTTGTCCTCTATTTCAGATGTTTTTTTGAAGATGAGGGAATGCTCTAAATTTACTCAATTTTTTTACGTAACATATTGAAGTGTCTTTTAGATGCTACTAAATTTTAATCATTGGAATCAGCGTATTTTTGTTACTAGAGTAACTTGAGCTAAGGAAAAATTTCATTATGGTTACTTCTTTTTATTGTAAGTTTAGCAAAACTAACCATTTCTTTCGTGTTTCATTTTCTCAAAAGCATGTATATGAAGTACTTGCTGAAATGTTTCCTTAATTATTGTGTTGGATTTTCCTCTCCATTCGTGATATAGAAAAAAATAGCTCTTAAAGAACAAACGGAATTTAAAGATATGGGCTGAGGACCATCTCGTCTAATTCACAATAGCGAAACTCGTCTCTATTTTAGTTATAGCTTTTCCTTCCGAAATAAAAATTGTCAGTTAAACAATATTTGCCACAATGAATCTAATTTTCAATGGAAAGCAGCTGGCTTTTCTTTCTACTATCAATGGCAAAAGTGCTTATTATGGCGTTGATAAAGTATCAAACTATTATCCGTCAGAACAAGTATACATACGACATACAATAATCCACTTATAACTACAAGATATTTTCTTCTTCTGCCTGCTACTATCGCAAATATTTTTTTCTTTTTTTTTGTCTCATCAGTAAAACTTATCTATCTTGAAAGTTAGGTTCAATAACAATTTGTTGAAGCATCCATAGCTGTTTTGGAGATATGAAATTATCATAATTTCATCTCAATTAACAATTGAACACCTAAACACCTTAAGATAAATAAATACCTTTGTGCTGAACAATAAAGTACGACAAAACAACGTTAGAAGAAGCACAAATTTGTAAATTACAGCAGACACGTGTTTCAGCGTTACAGGGAACGCCTTTTTCAATGCAAAAAATAATGAGCTTATGGATGAAAAGACATGTGCTTTTTCTAAAGTTGTTTTGTCTTACTTTACCTAAACACCTTGTTTCACATTTATTTCAGTCATCTGTGAAATGAGCATATATTTGAAGAGAAATAGTTTAGAGATTAGGCCTAAATCCAACATCAATAATTTCATTTCTTTGTTATATATGTATAGTAACTATTTGTGACTAGGTATTGTTTTTCTACACATTGATTTTATGCATCGATATTTTTCAGATATTTAGTGATTTTCTTAAGTTACTGAATCCACATGGATCGTCACCATAGTACATATGACCGATTAAAGATGATATTTGTCTGAAACTAGTAGAAATATATTAATGAAAGTACTATTAATGTTTTCAACTGGATATTTCTACAAAAAATGAGTCACAAATTTTTAGCCAGATTGAAAGATTTTTTGTGAAGAGCAAAAAGAAAAAGAAAAAAAAATTCTTTTGATGCATTTGTTGAAGTTATTATTATGTATTATTATTACTTGATATATAATTTTTATCCGCAAATGAATTCTCGTAATTTCACATAAGGGTCAATCCATACAGGTTCCATACAGTATAAACTACTCATTCATGATCAAATATTTCTAAGTTATCAAATTAAAATAATTATTTTGAAAATTACAATATGTTTTTTCAGTATAATGTATTATATAGGGCACAATATACGTAATCTAAGTAGGTGCAATGAAGTTTGCACTTTTTATTTCTGTTTTAGTGTGTGAATTGTCTAGCAAAATTGCTCAATTTCAAACACCTGTATCTGTTTTACAAACCAAATACAAAAAACAAAATATATAATATGTATAGTACTTGAATGGAATATTCAATTGGCCAAGAAATTTTATTTTTAATTCCATCCCCTTTTGGTTTACAGGGGTCTAAAAATGTCATTTTTGTCACTTTTTCCGATTTTTGAAGGGTTATAATCTATAAAGGATACACAAACACACAGCAACAGTTACATGTTCTTTTTCGCATGGTTCCAGTGATTAGTTTTTGCCGTATTTCATTTTGTGTTTCCGTCCCCTACGCGAGTTATTCCCATTTGAAATGAGTGAAATTTTTACATTTAACCTTGGACTTTAGTCTGTTGCCATTATTTTAATTATTAACTTACAGCTACGTAACTCTGCATGTAAGACTATCAATTTATGCACTTTAACATCAAAGCGTTAAATTAACTGCCATAAATGTAATTCAAATAGATTTTGACCAAAATGCAAAGGTCTAAAAGTCCCATTTTTGACTACGAAAATCACTTTTGATGACCTCTAAAAAAATCATAGGTCCAGTTGAGAGAGAAAATAAAAGTGGTTTTAATCATCTTTGGTATGTAGCTTTTAGGGATATGAATTTCAAAAAAAAAATAAAAAATGGTCGAGCGCACACATCCGTCGAACCTGTAACTGACCCATAAAACACAAAGAAAATGCTATTATTCTGAATTTTATTTTACGTTTGGAAATCGAAAACCAATCTCGAGTTTCTTCAAGCAAATAGTAGAAACACAGCTCTATATTCTTGAAAAATTTTAAAGTTTTCTGAATTTTCCCTTATTTGAATTTTTGTGTCTATGTGAGGGCGAAAATCATCATTTTACAAAATGTAAGTAAGTTTAAAACTGATTTTGAAGACGGAGTTAAAATAAAACTTCAAAAGTAAGGTTATTTCTTTTATGAACTTAGCACATTATTCGGTATTAATTTCAGCAAAGCTAATGCATTCTTAAAGATTGAGATTAAAAACATAAAATGCTTAATTATGAGAAAACTGAAATATTTTCAGTTTTTGAAACTCGGTTAAAAGTTAACTATAATAACTTTGAAAATTTTACTGATATCAGATTACTTACCTTATTCCATAGATTGTAACAACATATAACTTTTATGTTTTCATTAAAAAGTTAATAAGATACAAGCCTTCAAAAATGCAACATTTAGCATTTATGAGAATGCTGTTCAATTTGACCAATTTTCAATCGCATGTAACTATTCAAATAAAAAATATTAAGCAAAAATATTTTAGATATTATTATATAGGCATAAAAGGAACCTGTATACCAAATTTCATAAAAATCTGTTACCATGCGGCCATCACTTTTTTTGTGAATTTTGCTCATTTCGTATGGAATGACCCAAATGCAACTCAATCAAGTCTCAGTAATGAAAAAAATCTATCAAGTAATGGATCACATGCTCACTATCTACGTAGGCTGTTCAATGAGTAATAAGACTAATTTTACTGCCGCGTAACCACTCATAGGTATGTTAATACCTGTGTCATGAGAAATGCCTGTGGTCTGTACTAACAAAAGCTACCGATAGTTGACGCGTACAGACTCATGTTCCTGGGTATCACGTGATTGAACTGAAGCCTGTTGGCGGGCGCCTACAAGAAATAAAACTAACTTTACTGCTGCGAAACCGCTCATCGGAATGTTAATTTCTTTGGCATGAAAAATGTTTGCTGTCCTGTATTACAAAAGCTACCAATAGTCGGCGGGCGCATACTCATGCTCCTGAGTATCACATGATTGAATTGAAGCCTGTTGGTGGGCGCCTACGAGAGTAGTCAGTTGACAAAATGAAAGCATCGTAGGAACAAATTTATGCGATTAAAATTTTTTTCGTCTGCAAAAATCAGCATCAGAGATCTTCGATAATGATACGGGAAGTTTTCAACGATGAAGCAATGTTTAGAGTCAGTACTTCTTGCTGGCATAAAGCTTTTGAGGAAGGAAGGCAAAATATAGAAGATATTGAAAGTGAGGGACAATCTTCAACGTCCATCACAAGAACAGTGATTAACACTGCTGCTGTTATTATCAAGTGGAATCTCAGAATTATTTTACATCAGTGAGTTCTGGCTGTTTCCTCAACTTAAGAAACAATTACGAGGCAAACATTTTTAAGGCAAGAAAGCATGTCTAAACTCTGCGAAGGCGACTTTGAAATAGCTCTCACAAACGTAACGTTCACGAATTTTTAAGAAGTGGACAGAGCGTTGGAATAAATGCATTTTGTCCCGCAGAAGTTATTCTTAAAAAAAAAAAAAAAAAAAAAAAAAAAAAAAGCTCGTAAATTAAGACGATTAAAGTTTTTCTGTATTTTTTTTAAAATTTAGTCTTATTACTTATTGAGCAGCCCTTGTACAATTGCAGCCAACACGACTTTACCCAATTTAAAGTCCACAAAAAGCAGCGGATCAAGAAACTCGCTATCTACCGTTCATAAACAGGATAGAATGAGAAACATTAAGGCACGACAAAGAGAATTCAGTTAGCAATCTATATTTCTCAATATCGTAAATCTCATAAAAAAATCAATGAAATGAAAAAAAAAAGACAAGCAAGCTATCAAGCAATTACTATGTACTATTGAATGTTTACCCATGTGGTTGTTTGTTAATTTTCACATGCATCATCCCATAATTTGTTAAATTTAACATTGTTGAATGGACAACGGGATAGCGTATTTATTTTTTAAAAACAAATACGATGTACTTACTGATCGTGCAACTAACTGAATGAATGTTCTTTTTGACAAAATATTTCTCGCATTGTTACACAGATTTATGTCAAGAGATGTACAAATCTATATTAATAAAACAAAGAATATGTGTGTATGTGGGTATAGATGTGTGTATGTTCCCTATACAAATCCACAGCTTTCGTCGGATCTGGACCAAATTTGGCAGGGAGATACTTGGACACCCGAGAAGGAACGTAGGGGGGTTTTCGAATGCCAAAAAAAGAACCGAACCGTTCGAATTTTAATTTCAGGACCCGAAAATGGCATTAAATGGCTACCCGAAATAATTAGCTGATCAGTTCGATTTTAACGCCATTCGAAAGTCCGCGAAAAATACCCATAGAGTTCATTCATTCATTTCCTTTGAATTTAAAAAAAAGGTAGTAAAAATTTAAAAGCATTATTAAGCCTAATGTTACTCTATTTTCATATCGGAAAACTGTGTTTGCGCAATCTTATTTTAAATTAGCGTTCAGAAGGTTGCCACTTTTTTTTTCTTTTTTTTTTCTCGGCTGTGACGAAATAAAATTTTGTTTTTGTTTTGATGAAAAAATGTCCCTTTTGATTATTTTTTGACGATTTATCTTCTTTCTTTTTTCTTTGGATTTTAGGTTTTGCGTTTTATTTATTCGGGAATTTCTGATCTGCCGTTTTATTTTTTTAAGAATGATTAATTTTACGGGAATTTTTACATTTTTTTTTTCCTCTAATTGAAGCTTGATTTTTGAACATGCGTCACTTGACATAACTATTATTTTCGAGATAAACCGTGCAATGCCGGGCGACGCAGCTAGTATAATATCAATCTTATACGTACACACATTAGAAATATACATGAACACAGTAACGCAACTTGACTAAACAAGGAAAAGAATCAACACATAGAAATAGTTCCGCGAAGAAAGTCGAATTAATTTAAGAAATGGCAGCGTGTAATAATATGATCTGCCACATCGCAAAAGTAGCAAATGATATCTAATCAGGGTCCAATCCATTTGATCTTATATCCACTGGTCAAGCGATGATGCGTGCCGTGCAGTGACAGGCGTAAGAGGACACGTCCCTCCCCCATACCTACCCTCCAAGCAATGACTCCGAGACTTAATCGATTTTTCTGAATGTTTGCTGTCGTCGGCTTCATCAGCGATCCTTTCGTGGGGGGTGGAGTTAGGGGTGAGCAAGACTGGGATTGAGATTTCGTCCAGCAACGCCAGGGATTAAGGTTGTGGAATTCTCGACGTTTGTCATCTGTATTCACATCAGATGGAATCGTATATTCTAGATTTACGGACTTTCCGGAGTTCCGCCTCATTTGGAAACTGTTCGGAGCCTCATGATCGTTATTCGAGTTTTCATGTTTTAAATCCTAATTCTAAGCTCTTTGCCAGTGTAATCAGAGTTTTGATGCATGACCTAAGCAGTGATGTCCCCATCAAATTTTCTGAGGGTATACTCCCAGTAATCAGTTATGCACAATATGTGTATGCGATCATATACAAAATATATCATAAAATGAAAATTTTTGAAACTTGAAGGCATACGCTATATGTCTAAAAAATGTTTGAGAGTATACAACTGAAATGTCATTTTCAGACATATTCTTGAAATTTCATTCTTTGAAATTTCATCAACATTCTCTTAAAGTTGATGAAGACGTACTCAAAATATTTTATTGCTTTAAAAGATTAGCTGTATGATTAAATAAAATGATTGTCACAAAGAAATGTCTATTGCAAGACGAGCTAAAAATGTCAGTATGCTTAAATAAACGTAGAACTCTAGCGAACTTGATCAAAAATAACTTATTCTTTGCAGAAAATAATCTTAATCCTAAAAAAACAATACATACTATTTTTAAGTATGTTTATTGCATGAAACAGTTAACTACAATTTGAAAAAAATTGAATTCGTCACACTCATAAAATTCGGAGATATTCAGAATTATTTTATTTTATTTCCAGAAGCAAGAAATCAGAAATCACAAACATCACATTCCATTACATTAAAAGCAATTGGTGAGAAAATTATGCAACTGAAACATTTTTAACAGTTCAATGAAACGAGCTGATGTGTGCCTCACATGACTTCCTTTTACTCCAATTTAATGTCATTTTCCCATTATTGGCCATTTTAATGTGATTCAATTGTTTACTCTCTAAATATCATCAACAGCGGCCAAATTAAAACGAAATTAAAAAATAAAAATCGCCAAATTTGTCGCCATGTTGGCGACAAAATTTGGCGACCAAAAGACTGGCGATATATCGCCAAGTGTCCGCCAAATTGTAACACCACTTGAGCTTACATCGAAATTAACAATGACTTCCCCCCAAAAGGGGCAAAAGATCCCCTTAGAAACACCCGAATGCAACCAAAAGGGGAGGTGCACAACTAGACCCTACTAGGAGTCTACGTACTAAATTTCAACTTTCTAGGACATACCGTTCTTGAATTATGCTACATACATACGCACATCCGCAAATACGCACATACGCACACTTATCCGCGTGTGGTCGAGTCGAAAAAAAACTCAACATTCATTCGGGGGTGAGCAAAATGGAAATTAAGGTCGATTTTTGAGTGAAAATTTTTTCGTGAATACAATACTTCCTTATTTGTAAAAGGAAGTAAAAATAGACTAATCTTAACTCCTAACAATGATTATATAAAGAAGTATTATAAGATAACTAAATATTTTAATTTTCACGTTCATTAATAATTCATGTTCATTCTAAGTCTTCGATTCAAGTAAATCGTCGAGGGAGCATTTAACAATTGCTCATGCAAAGTACCCCAAACGATTATTAATGAAGACAAATGATGCAGTAAGAAGCAAAGGGATGTAAGCGGCAAAATTAAAAATTTGGAGAAAACAAGTACAAATTGTAGGTGAACCTCTTCTCTGTCTTGGGGCAAGAGATAGTACTAGTAGCCCTGGTAGGTGATGCTGTACAGCATGATTTTAAAAATATTTCATGAAAACCTACCTAGGATGTTATCTTTAAAGTCGCTTTACTCAAAACTTGAAAATGGCCACTTACATTCCTTTGCTTCTCACTGCCTCAAATATGTTTTGTTCGATCAATGATATAGCGTTGTTATTTTTAATACCTAAAATAAAATTAAATATTTAGTTTCTGTCTATAGTTAGAAGATTTTTCTATCATTAAAAAAAAGGTCGAAAAAAAAATATTATGGTAATCAAGCATTGCATATGAATACGTAATTTCTGTATCCATAACAGTATTTTTTAATTTTAATTTGAAATATAACATTATTAAATTGTTATGAAGATTTCAAAGTTAAGAATTTTTTAAAGATTCGTTTCAATTAAAAGCTGTCCGATATCTGAAGTTTGCTTAAGCGAAAGGCTTTCAGAGAGTACAAGGAGTAATTTTTACTTCATTTTACAAAAAAGGAAGTATTGTATCGCGAAAAAAATTTCAGTCAAAAATCGGCCTTAATTTCCATTTTGCTCGCCCCCGAATGAATATTGATTTCTTTTTTCAACCCGACCACACGTGGATACATGCCTAAGAACGTATAGCCACCTGAAGAATACATTTTGACAATCCCCGAGTTTATTACAACGAGTTTTCTCTTGACGTCCGTGTATATAATACGTATGTATGAGCGTATGTGTGTATGTATCTCGCATAACTCAAGAACGGTATGTCCTAGAAAGTTGAAATTTAGTACATAGACTCCAAGTGAGGTCTAGTTGTGCACCTTCTTTTGTCGCCAACTTGGCGACGAATTTGGCGGTTTTTTTTATTATTATTAGGTTTCATTTTGGCTATATTTAGAGATTTAACCATTGAATCACATTAAAACTGCCAATATTGCGAAATTTTATCTGTTTAAAGCGTTTTCTTTGCTTCGGTTCGCAACAAACTTGGGGTGAAAATATTTAAAGTGTTTCTTTGTTCCCTCCGAGGCTTTAAATTGGAGTAAAAGTAAGTCATGTGATGCACACATCAGCTCGTTATGTTAAAGTTTTAGACTGACACACTTTTTCAGTGTTAAATAAAGTTAAAATGATATTAAAAACCATACGTCATATATTCGCACATTTAGTTTTTAGAAATAGATTTGATATGAGATAATACAAAATTTTCGTTAAAGAGATTTAAGAAAAGCCTTAAAATAAGTCTTTCAATTATAACGTAAAACATTGGAAAATAATTGAAAATAATTAATAAATAAAATCCCAAGGGCACTAATATCCGTAGAAAAGAGAGGGCCAGAGCCACCAAGTGTTGGAATTGTTTCTTCAACCACGCTCACAAGGCTCAGGATGACACGTCACAAAAACATGAACATTTTTACTGATGGATCTTAAAAGCATCAACATTTCTATAATTTCCAAGATTTCGAACTCACACCTAAACATACCTTCGATTGCTCAGCTATCGCTACTGCCATGCATACTCTAAACTACCCCATCGAAGAAGACCTATATTCGGAAAATGTGCAGTTTAAATAACGAAATCACTACAAGAGCACCACTCTATCTTATCTCCAGGTACACGACAACAACATCAAAACTCAAGGGGGGAAAATATAATTAATAATCTTCAATGATACATTTACTGAATATTCCTTTTTGCAAGAAGGAAACACTACTCTAGGAACTACTCTACTTTACTAAAAAAAGTCCTTTTCAATTTTTACTTCCTTTTACAAAAAAGGAAGTATTGTATTCGCAAAAACATTTTCACTCAAAAATCGGCCTTAATTTCCATTTTGCTCACCCCCGAATGAATGTTGAGGTTTTTTTTTCAACCCGACCACACGCGGATTAGTGCCTAAGAACGTATAAACACCCGAAATATCCATTTTGACATTCCCCGAGTTAATTACAACGACTTTTCTCGTGACGTTAGTATGTGCGTATGTATGTCGCATACCTCAAGAACGGTATGTCCTAGAAAGTTGAAATTTGGTACGTAGACTCCTAGTGGGGTCTAGTTGTACACCTCCCCTTTTGGTTGCATTCGGGTGTTTCTAAAGGGGTCTTTTGCCCCTTTTTGGGGGAAATCATTGTTAATTTCGATGTATACTCAAGTGGTGTTATAATTTTTCGGACACTTGGCGATTTATCGCCAGTCTTTTGGTCGCCAAGTTTTTCGCCAACTTGGCGACCATAGAATCACATTAAAATTGCGAATAATGGGAAAATGACATTAAAGTTGGAGTAAAAAGGAAGTCATGTGATGCACACATCTCGTTTAAAAAGAAATACTATTTTGCGCCACCTGCATTGTCTAGTGGTCAGAGAAGTCTGACTGCGACAGGAAAGTCCGGGTTCGAATCCCGGCTCGGGAATGGACGTACTTTCTCTCTCCTGTCTTTGTCCTTTCTTTGTGTAAATGTGTTGTTATGCTGTGAATGGTTGCCTACCCTATAAACGGGTCCTTATGGCATGTGTGTTCTGTAGATGTCAGATTTCCCACCAAAGTACGGTACAGTTGGAAAAGTGAAGCAGCGCAACTCGAATTGCCAGCCTAGCTGGTCTACAACAACAATACTATTTTGCAATTCGTGTTTAGTGTCGAATTTATTTTTGATTGTTATTATACTTTATGTATTCACTGTCAAAAATATGGTAGTAAAGTATATACTTATTACAACATTTGAATTACATTAATTGAACATTGTCTCAATGCCCTTTTCCAAGTTTCACTTTTAAAAGATACTCGTTTTTGCATTCCATTTTCTTTTACTTAAAAAAACGTAAGCAGTTACTATATATATATATATATATATATATATATATATATATATATGTTACCGTTAAAGTATGAAATCCGTTATTTTATAAAATGCCTAGTTATTTCATGGAATAACTGATCGTGTCCGTTAAAGTGTAAAATAATCTATATTATATGTCTTTCACGACAAATACATTTACCTTAAACCCCTGTGTTACCCCCAAAATGTTCGTGTAAAACCCAGTGTGTCAACAAAAATTGTTTTTGCTTTAGAAATAATGTTCTTTGTTATTCCAAATGTCATTTTAGTAATCCTTGTTATAACAAATGATTTTATGGTACGTTTCCATAAATACCATTTATTCGCAGCATAAATTAGATAAATTGCTTCTTTTTTATTTTAATTGTCTATCATTAGTTTATTTATAGAATACATATATATATAGTTATTTCATAGAATAACTAGTCTATAAAATAACTGCATTATATACTTTAACGGTAATATATATATATATATATATATATATATATATGTATATATATTGCTCAAAAATATTCAAACAAATACATTCAAAGCTTCTCCGTCTAATGAAAAGTGGTTGCTGAAACATAAACGTAGTTACTCGGAATCTTCAACCATTACGTAAATTTCTCAAACGGCGAGAATTTCGTCGTTTCTAAAAGTATGCAAACAATAGCATGGAAGAGGCGTTTCTTTGTGTAGACTCAGCCATCGTCAAAGTTTTATGTTTCAAATCGTATTAAAAGTAAGTATCTCACAATAAAGGTAGACTACGAGCTCTGAGCTTAGCTTATTCCCATATGATAGGGCATATTTGCAGGAAAAAGCCCTTTAATATGTCTCATCTTTTAAACATCTTCGCCATTTTGCGAACTTTTATGACAAGGCAAGCACGGAGCATGGAAATAACGGATTTCCTACGCATTACTGCCGCATCACTTTGCGACGTTTTTATTTTTATAACTGCGAAGTAGTGGCGGATGAGTAAAATAGTCCTGTCATTGAAGGAAATAATGGCGGCAAAATCCATATGTCTTCCATTCTGTAAAGTCATCTTTTTACATTATCCCACAGTTTCCCAGTTTTTTTTTCTTCTTTTTTAGAAGCTATTTTATAAGTATTTTCGTAAGAAAAGAGATTTTTCCGCATATATTTTCGGATTTCAAGTTAAAAAATGAACCTTTCAGCATTGTTTTCACACACCAGTGCATTTAAGATCTTTTACTTGCTTCCCACGACTTTTTTTTTTTTTTTTAAATGAAATTTCGCATAAAGCAAAAGAAATGTCAAATATTCCAACATTTATTTATTCCAATTATTGCGCTTGTAATGCTTTTAGATGCAATACTGCAATGCTTTGCAAGTCAGTTATGTTATATATGTGGAATTCAGTAATGCTAGTTATTTCAAATTCAACGCTGTGATGCATTCCGAATTCTATAACTCATTTTCAATTCAGTATTTTAAACATCAAACATTGGGTCACACTAATTTTGAATTCAGCAGCGTTGTGTGCTTTATTTTTAGTATTACCATACATTTTCAATTCTGAACCATTGATTTTTCGAATTCCATTTCTGTACTACCACTTGCTCTTTCAGATTTTTTTGAATCTGTTCATGAACAGAAAATATGCATATTTAATTTTCAATTAGTTGATTTCTACAATGAATGCAAATTTTTTATCGCGTTATGAATAATTACATAAAAAATAAATAATTGAATATAGTGGTTTTTCGATTATCTACATTATGTTGCTTCCGATCGTAATGGGGTTGTTTCTTTCAGTCAAAAGTAGTACTTTTGCCACGAAAATTGATAGAAAAAGCAAAAAAAAAAAAATTAATTTGAATTTTGACATCTTGAATTCAAATTATGTTTTTCGCAATCACGAGTGTGTGTATGTAGGCGTGTGTGTTTGTGTGTGGGGGGTATGTGTGTTTGTGTGCAGGGGGTATGTGTGTGTAGGCATGTGTGTTTGTGTCTGTGTGCTGGCATAAGTGTGTGGGTAGTTGTGCGTATGAATGTGTGTGGGGGTATGTGTGTGTAGGCATATGTGTTTGTGTCTGTGTGCAGGCATGAATGTGTGGGTAGTTGTGTGTATGTGTGTGTATGTTTTTGTGTGTGTGTGTATAGGTGTCTGGATGTATGCATGTGTGTATGTGTTTATGTGTGTGTACGTGTATGTGTGTATGTGTATGTGTGTGTATAGTTGTGTATGTATGCGCATGTGTGTAGGACATGGATGCAACCTGGAGACGGCTTTCGCCATAGGAGCAACATCGTGAGGAGCCGGTCGACGGTGATGGTGCGAAGGGTGGCGGTGGGAAAATAAAATGATAGTACGCCAAAAACAGTCAAATGAAAGCAATAAGCAATCGTGATTGCTCAAAAATAACATGGACCCAGAAAATACTTTCATTTTCCCAACAGTTATTTTTTAATTAATTTTTTTAAATGTCCGATTTTTCAAACAAGGCGTGGTCTTTATGACGTCACAAATGATGCTCTTTGGTGCATTTTTCTATCGGGTTTCCAGGTTATGATAATCAAGAAGCGAATTAAAATTGCGCTGTACGCTAGCTATCAACCATATCGTTGTCAATACACGTGAGTAAAGATGCGAATTAAATATTTTGGTCTGTGAATGGCAACATTGAATGGCACTTCATCATTTGTGATGTCATCGGCAGAAGACATAAACAATGAAAGCGCACCGATTTAAGTATTTTTTTTTTAAATATTAAACTTAAGCAAATTATTTAAAAAATGGTCAGATCCTATGTTTTAAGCATGCTCTTTCAGAAAAAATACTTTTACAATTTCGGAAACGACTCCATTGACATAGAAATGAAGGGCTCGGAAGCAAGAATGTGATATGCCACATGATGTGAATTTTTCAGCAGGCCAATTTCCAACTGATGAAAAATCTTTGTAGAATGCAATACTGAAAACAGATATGCTTTTCTCCAAGTGACAAAATCCATTGTCATGTTTATTTCAATTTTAGTTATGAGAAAGAAAAATTTTGATCAAAAAGTCACTCTTTGTGGTTTGTCACATTTCTGTCCCGATACCTTCTCTACCTAGTATAAAATGAAGTCTCCGAAAAGCGTCTGTGTGTTTAAATTCGCAAAGCTCGAGAACTACCCGACCGATTTCGCTGAAATTTTCACAGTTTGTTCCTTTAAGTCCTGAAAAGGCTTGCAGACTGGTTCGAAAAAAAAATTCGATGAATAGTTCTTTTTTCTATTCCAATTTAGGCCCAATTTTCATGTAAATTCCCGAATACGTGGGTGAAAAATTGCTTACACATATATTAATATTATATATCGTTGGAAAGAGTAGAATTTCCCGCGTTCTGCGCAATTTGTTTCAATGCTCTAACCTACTTACGGCGGGAGTTATATGCTTTTTTAGCTCGAACTTGTTAAGGCTTGGCTAAAATTTAGGCACTATTTTCTTCATTAAATCTATCAATAAAAAGTGAAGGAACTGTCCCACAGTTTTCTTTTTGACACCATTGGAAAAAGTGACATTTTTTATTCCAGATCTATCTCAACCTTTGGTCGAAAAACTATGCTTCTATCTCAAAAGGAAAAAAAAGTTACAAGCCTTTTTAAATCACGTTCGAAAAATCTCATTTCCATTCAAATTGCTAACCATTTTCTTTCGCATTTTAATTCCTTAAGCTTATTATTTTTTTGTATGTTTCCATGATTACGCTTTTTAAATCCATCTTTCTCGATTTAATGTCTTAAAATAGTATTTTAATATCGGTCGTTATCGTTTGAAAGGGAAATTTTGCATGATTTTTTTTTTTTTTTTATTTAAGCCTGATTGTTGAATATACGGCACCTGACAGAATTTTTATTTTTAAGGTGGACCGGGCAAAGCCGGGCAATGCAGCTAGTCAAATATAAAAGGAGAGTTGTTTCTTTAGTAAAACAGGTTTTGTATGATATCAACTGCTAAAGAAAAATTTTAGACAAAAATATTTTTCAAGAACTCCAATCGCAGTTATAATGTCTTGTTTATACTGAAAAACTAAAATGAATATTCACTATTAAAACTAAGATGTTATTTTAGATGAACCTAATAAAAAGAAATTTGAAATAAATCTTTTGTATCGATTTGCAATAAAACATTGATCGATCAATTTGTATTTCCTACGAAAATGTTTCTACTTTCAAACACAAATAGCACACGTTTATTATTGTGGAAAAGAGTGGTGGGGGGGGGGGGGAGGAGAACACATTTGTAAATTACAAAATATATAAATAAATTTCATACGATTGTTCGGATTTTCGGAGAAGTCTTATCAGTGAAAAAAAAGTCTACTTCGTAATTGACGCCCTGAATGTTTGCCCATATAAAAAATTTTAACGACTTAGTTTTTCCCCTATGCGGTTTGATTTCACGGATTTAAGGATGCATTAATTGTTTGTCCAAATGTAAAAAAAGAGACTTTGTTCCCGATTTATGTTGAACTTAAAGTTGAAATTCTAAATTCACCCAATGTAACTTTCCCAAATTGAGATTACTTTAATAACCTTAAGCTAGACAAGCTTTTCTTTGAGGAGAAATTACGAGTTAACTTTTCATTCTAAAAATAAAGCTCTTATGCACCATGATTTTTTTTTCAGAACAAAACAAAATCTCAATTTTATGTTAGTGAACGTAATTATTCATTAATTGCTAAGGTAGACCATCCAATCTCTACGAGACATAACAAAAGGAAGTATTTCAATGCCTTCCGCTATGAGTTCCGAATAAATATTTCAAATTCAGATATAAACATTTGTTTTTCTAAAAGAATCCAATAAATTCTTAGAAATCAGCTAAATCAGCAAATTTTGCATTCTTTGGTCTTGAATTTTTTTTAAAGATTCAAAAACAGAAATATTCTGGTATTCATTGGTTTGGCTGACAATTCAAGATTTGTTTTCAGGTTTCCAAAACAAGAGTAATATTTTTATATTCGCAAGTAACAGTTCGAAAGTTAGCTCGAAATTTTATTGGAACAGAAAAAACAATCTGTATTGCTCTTAGATAAAACAAGCTAACCATCACATACGTGATTCCAAAACATTAGAAATCATGGCGTCAAAGAAGGATTAAGGAAAATCATCATGTTTATTTAAACCCAATTAATATATGTATAAGCACATATCTCTAACATGATTTCATTTTTGAGAGTTTGACGATAGAACTTCGTTGGGGAAAAAAACGACTCCACTTTCTGAAAATACCGTTGTTTACAGGACTCTGAAGAAAACGATAAGTAGAAATTCTCTCTCACACAAAGGCAGCTATTAAGCAGCTGATTTTTCTATTCAACCATGAAATTAAAGTAACAGAAACAAAAACAGATAATGTCGCTTTCAACAATACCTAAATGATTGTGTGAGGTTGCGGCACGTGGTGTCTTGTATCTATAGATGGGCAAACCTAAGCTGGCAGCGTTGCAATGATGTGATTAGGATTTACGGAGTTTTCATAATGTTGCCAGGTTCTTTTGCCCCAATTATAGAAGGATGTACATACAGGTAGTTATCAAAATAATGGAAACACCTGTGAATAAAAGGGACATTTTTGAATGCGCTTCGTAAGTAATAAAGAATAAAACTAGATATCTATTTTTTCTTATAAATAGTAATGTATATGATCTGGTAGTATATGGTACTGTAACGAAAGTTCTGGAAGTCTTGGATTTTATTGAAGCGCGTGAAATGCCGGACATCTCAAATTTTTAAGGAGGTCAAATTGTTGGAGCGCCTCTAGCTGGAGCAAACATAACTGAAACAACTGAATGTTTTGGTGTTTCTAGATGTACTGTATCTTAAGTCATGCTAGTATACACACATCGCGGTAAGACAAGCTTGGCTAAGCAAAACAGTGGAAGGAAAGAGAAGCTCAGTAAAAGGAACTGACGGGTGTTGAAGTTGATTGCAGTGTCTAAAAGGTGAACAACAGCAGCAAAAGTGATCGCAGAACTCAATCACGATCTGGGTTCACTAGTGTGAGTAATTATAGTTAGAAAGGCCCCTTTATAAACAGAACATTTACGACAGAGTAGCGATTACGAAATTTATTTTCCAAGTGTTTTCATTATTTTGATAACTACCTGTACAATAGTCTGGTAAAGTCCAGGGGGAGAGGATATAAAAAAGCGACTGTCATTTGAACAGCGAGTGGAGTTAGTCACAAAAACCGGCAATCAGAGCAGCGTTTAGCAACAGTGTCAGTGGGTCGGAGGAATCAATGAGAAAGAACGACCAGAATACAGGCTTTAACTCTTTTACTACTAGATGACGTACTTCAGAAACAAACAATAGCAAACAAGCTTTGGAATCAGATCCGACTTCAATGATAACAGTAGGGTTAACAAAACAGTAAATAATGTTTCCCAATTTCATCATCTGAAACAACACATAACTTTCTAAAGCTTTTATTCATTTATTTTAAAGTTCGAAATTGGAGAACGACGACATTCACCTATAAATGTCAGCGTATGGCAAATACGTCGGTGAACCACCGAACACATTTGATTATATTTTTGTGCATTAGGACCATCACTGGTGTATGTCGACAGGAACAAATATGCTCTGGTGGAGGTCGAGAAGAGAATTTTGAAGTCAATAGGAGGCGAATGAAAACTCACACAGTGTGACACATTCTTCTCGACGTGACAGATCTAAGAGAAGAGAAAAGGTTATGTCACCCTAGTGATGTTTTATCTCTTCTGAAATACTGAGTAGAAAAAGCAAATCGATACATTCAACAATCACTATTAAGGCATGGTGGATGCCGACATTTTGTGGTGTGAATTAGAAATTTCAATATTTAGAAAATTTTGGAACATGCACTAAGCGATTGTGGGAATGCTGACATTCTTCAGGTTTCAGTCTTTTTTGGTAGTACATAATATGCAGCATATTAGTATATTGTGCAAAAAATATTTTACTAATCATTTACAAGCAGAAAGGATGTTTTTTCAATGATTTGGGACTAATGTTGTTAGAATCATGTCGCATGTTTGAATTTTTCTTAAGCAATTTCTCTTTCAAGATCATCCTCGCAGGAAATTTCTATTTACGAATAAAACATAATGAGCGCTGAATTTCACGATTTAAGAGTTGAGAGCATAAAACAAAGTATCATTACACAACACGTAAAAGGGAAAATACTGACTACAAATACATTTTGAAAAAAAAAATACGGTTTTATGCAGCTATAACATCTCCAGAGAAATTCTTACATTCTCATTCCTCTTTTATTTCTCTCACAATTTTCATTTTACAGAATTATTTATCTTTATTTCTTGTTTATTATTTTGTACGGAAAGTTGTTTTGGATCAAGCAAAATAATGAACTTTTAGTGCTGAAGCATAAACAACGGCTTAAGACTAGAAACGCTCAGTTTATATGGATCGTTAAATTGTTTATTAAAAAATTTTCATTACCATTAAAATTTTTCCTTTTCCTCTCATTCATTGTTTAGTAAAACAAGCACCAGCGTAATTTTTATTTAATATTTTTACAAAATAGCTTGCAATTTTGTAAAAGTTTTTTTGTCTAAACATAAAAATTAAAAATAGCTGATGTACTGAAGATTTTATTCACAGTTTATCATTTGTACGGGTTACTTGTATTTGATACTACATTGCGCAAAAGAAGAAAAACTACCTTTAGATGTCCTTTCTCGTTTAAAATAGTTTAACACTCTAAACTAAATGGATACAGGTTAGATAGTTTCTGAGTCTAAAATCATCCTACTAAAAATACCATATTTTTCTTTATACTATCCTTCTTTATTATACACTTGTGATACTAATTGAAACATAACCGTTGACTCACTTATAACACAAAGTACCCGAAACTTTCATGTATTTTCAAATTTAGAAGCTTGAAGAATATTAGGAAAATCAGGGTGTAACATGTAATACAGTCATTCTCATTATTGGCAGTCTCAATGTAATTCAATAGTTTACTCTCTAAATATCACCAACAGTGGACAAATTGAAACCAGATTAAAGAAAAAAAAAACTAAAAAATCGCCAAATTTGTCACTAAGCTGGCGACAAAACATGGCGACCAAAAGACTGGCGATATATCGCCAAGTGTCCGCCGAATTATAAGACCACTTGAGTTTACATCGAAATTAACAATGATTTCCCCCCAAAAAGGGGCAAATGACCCCTTTAGAAACACCCGAAAGCAAACAAAAAAGGAGGTGCACAACTAGACCCCACTAGGAGTCTACGTACCAAATTTCAACTTTCTAGGACATTTCATTCTTGAGTTATGTGACATACATACGCATATACATACGTACATAGAGACGTCACGAGAAAACTCGTTTTTTTTTTTTTTTTTTTTTTTTTTTTTTTTTTTTTTCGGGAATCGTCAAAATGGTTGTTTCGCGCGTCTATACGTTCTTAGGCACTTATCCACGTGTGGTCGAGTCGAAAAAAAACTCAACATTCATTCGGGGGTGAGCAAAATGGAAATTAAGGTCGATTTTTGAGGCATAACTCTACACAGCTCATTGCATTATCCAATAATTCTGAAATTATTTCTTGCAAGCTATTTTCGAAGTTGTACCAATTTAATTAAAAAAATCATTTGCTTTGCATTCCAGTTTTGACGTTGCTCTTACCTTAAAGGACAGGAGAACTGGATATCAGTCTAATAATTCATATTAAATTAATTTAATAATTTTTACTTCTTAACTATAGATACTTATGCAAGACTATATGACTTTTTCTTTCGTTTTACACAAAAAAATACAATAAAACTAATAGAAATACGAGTAGAGCAGTTTAAAATAGGCTCAGATTTACTCTGAATAAATGTACCGATTATTTTTTTTTTTCAATTTACGTAAATGTAAGAACACTAAACCAACTCATTTACTAACCAATAATCAGCACTAATTAATTACAAAAGCCGAGCGACTTATTTGTATACTTTTATTTCCCACTTCTACAGTAAATGAAAAATTGATTGCAAAATTTTCATGCATAAGTTTAGGGCTCAATAGATTTTTTTTTTTTTTTTTTTTGGCGAGGATAATTTTTAGTAACCGATTATTTGAAAAATAATTTTCTTAAAAATTGTATCATTGCAGTAATTTATATGTATACATTTAACATCGGGCTACCCGTGTTAGTTTATGTTCGGATTTTCAAGGAAAATTGAACGTCTTAGGCAAGGAAAATCCCAGTCCCTTTGCGAATAATCGCACCTTTTTGTACAGAAAAAAACAAGTTGATCCTGTATAGTTTTTTTATAAACAGCAGGCAAATTGAAACTGATAAAAATTCCTTTTTCTGCCATGTTCCATAGACGTAAAAAATGGCCAGAAAAGAAAACCATCTACGTCTTACAGAAACAGATGGAAAACAGAATACACCTCACTCCAAAAAACGAGACGAGATCTAATTTAAAGAGCAGACGTGTCGAAAACTATGTTTCTCAGGAAATTTCAATCTGTAGATAACGCTTACAAAATCCTTGTTGATCATGTTTGCACGTTACAACATTTCCTCAATAAATATGAAAGGATTGTTTTATATGCGCACAAAATCTATAAAAGCAGAAATATCAAAGGTTTTTTAAACAACGGGCGACTAATCTGCTAACCAAATAATACTAACTTGGGTTACCGGATTTCAGTTTGTATATGTTGGTCCTAAGAATGAAATTACTCTCGCATTTTCTTTACGCCGCACATAGGAGTATTTGTATCAAAAAACCGGACAAAATTATTTGATGCGATTTTTTGTCATATAATGCATTGAAACTTGCTACTCGATCAAAATGTGTTTTTCTTAAAGGAAAAAAGATATTTCTTAGAAAATTATTATCTTTTTTTCTCTTCTATAGACTTATTGCAAATAAACGGTTGCTCATCTAGTATTTATTACTGCGTGCTTACATCTTGCGATCATCATATTTACTCTTTCTTTCGAAAACGACTTTGTTCTTCAGAGCTGTCTGAGTCTACTACCTTTTCTTTAGTAGGGCTTAGAATATCCTAAGTGTCTGTTTAGTCTGCATCTGTTACAATCCACTCGTGAAAATTACCGTGAAAAATGTACTCGATGATGCTGCGCGGGCTTATTGCGGGTTACAGCTGCCTTCTCTGAAAACTGAGCAATTGGTTGGATTGCTTGATTGGTAAACTTCAGCACCTGGCATCAAAAATTGATATATGCCAGGCATAGGATGATAACCATAGTCGTATGTGTCGACAAAATCCAACAGAGGAAGGAACAGTATTTTGTAATTTTGTTTCCTTCACCATCAATAATTACAATTAGTAGTGTGATCTCTGTGTAATATTTGCATCGTTTTCGGTAATGTTTTAAAATTTTTGTTTATACTGTGTCTGCTGGTATCTATCATAGCCCTTTTTATATCAGTACCATAGTTTGCTTTTTTCCCTCTGAAGACGTTTCTCCCCCCTCCCCTGTACTATTATATTTATACAGTCGTAACCCCTCGTGGTCAAGCAGTACGTGAAGTTGAATTTCAGAGACGGTATCTGTAACTCGTACTGGGTCTTCAACCGGGTAACATTCCTTCTAAACTCTTTCTGCAATTGAACATTCTAGGGGTAATTACTTTTGTTATCATTTTAATTTCTTCCCTTTGGGGAAGCTTCTATCTGCAAAGATTGCGGGAGCCTCTTGAGGTGTCTGTTTTAGAACAACAGTTAGATTATTATAGAGGAAATAACGGTTTTTTCGAAGTTCGGTTGATCCCGGTTGGTAAAGAATTTAGTTAATTTATGATTTTGGATTTATCACTGTTTTTATAGTGCACTGGCTTATACCAACTACACTTGTCATCTCTTCAACAGGTACCTGATTTTGTAGTTATTTAGTTTTACAATTTAGTTCTTGAAAGGACTTTGATGGTTTCTGCTAATTTCGCAGATTTTGTCTACCAGTAATGAAATAGCTTAGCCACTGTTCTTTATTTTTCAAGAAACGATCATCAATATAGAATTCAGATGCCTCTTTACAATTAAACTCGGTTTAAAAATACTTCAAAGCACGACTCAATATGATCTGCCTATTTCCCTAATTCTTCAAGTTTTTCTTCCGACAATGTAAACTTCTTATCCAGTATCATGGCTTTGAATTCTTTCATAATATCATATAATCCCATTCTAGTAAAAGACTTAACAGTTTCAGAAGAATTTATAAAGAAATAAAAAAAATCTCCGAACTTGAAATAGTTAATCCTTTTTTACTCACCAACTTTAAACTCCTAAAAAACAAAATGGCGGAAATAGGCGGAAGATGTTTTTACAGAATATCATAGCAGACAGTCTATATTTTATGCCCATAGCAAAAGTACAGCCCGACTCGGCCCGGAAAGTAAACAAAAACTTTAATTTCTAAAAATTTTAGCGAAAAATAAACACCCAATTTTGACTTAATTTCACAGAGTAAGAAAATCACAAATGTTAAAATAATTCAACGAAGCAGGATTTTAGATGGAGCTACATACCTCCCTTTTCCATATTCAAAAGTTTGTTTTACTAAATCCCGTCACATTCAAATACAGTAACAATAAAACAGAGACTTAGCATGAAGAACGTCGAAAGCAAAAACGAGAGGTTCCAACAATGTCTAAGTTCCGACTAGCGTACACCAACGGAAATGCAGCAGGTGAGATTTTTACTGCTGTCCTTTGATAGAACAGTTATCTGACTTGTAGTAAAGAATGTTTAAAACAATTTTCGTCAAACTTTTGGATTTTGGTTTTTGTCCGGTTTTACTGGCCAAATACTCCTATGTGCGCCGTGCCGGTAAGTTAATGAATAAAGGTTTTTCTTTTATGTAGTTAACATAATTTTAGAATGAATATTTAATAATTTTTAATTAACTTTTTTAAAACTTGAACTTTTGGAGAGGCTCTGCCCCGAAATGCAAATGATGAGGTTATACGTCATACGCCGTGAACTGGTTAAAAGGGCGAGTTGCGCTATGAGTAGTGTGGTCGTCGCCAGTTCGTTCAAACATCAGTCAGTAGTCGAGTCGACTGTTTCGAGGACTTCCCTTTAAGCCGCTATAAGCGCATAATTCTTTTGGTTAGCTTGGATCGGAACCGGCCATTCTATTTTAAGTTCGGGAACAAGTCAACCTCAACAGTACAGATTCTTCATACCGCGGACTGGAACCACCGGAAAGTAACTTTTCATTTATTCTTTATAACCTCAAAGGACTATGATTTTGTATTTACAACCTTAATTTAATGCATTATATTCAATCAAAGATTCCATTATTCTCTTCAGTTGTTTGCTGGCCAAGAAGCGACATTTGTACACTAGGGGGCTATCGCCCCCTGCTCGCTATCGCTCGCCAACCCCCGGAACTGCTTACGCAGTTCCCTGTGGATCGCTTCGCGATCCATGCTCGCTTCGCTCGCTCGCTGTATGCCAATACATTAGCCTAGCTAAAATTTTCCGTAAAAATTAAAGTTGGTAATTGCATTTAGGTCACCATCCATTTAACCAATATGAAAATTACGTTCATAATGCTAATTTGTCTGCTTTAGCCAGATTTTCGACAGTTTAACTTTGCTGTATGTAAGATGACTGCCTTGGCAATGTGCACAACTTTACCATTATAGATACAAAAGTGTCTGTCATTGCTTTGGAGAGATTGCACTTCTACCTGTTGGTCTGCGGAAGGTATTTTATTTCCCTTCTACCACCCATTGGAAAACCAATGAAGGCATTCCCCTATCCGCCACCTGGGGACGCGCCCTCTAGGGGTTACAGGCTCCCCCGAGGGATGTATTTACATTATTTACACTCTTATATATTTACATATTTACACTCTTATATATTCTAATCTGAGAAAACTTCCTCATATACACAATTAAAAATGTCCCGTTTGGGAGCCACAACTGACACTGCTTCAAAAGATCTTGTTCTTGATAATGCCACATAGAGCTGGCCATGACTAAAAACAGGCTCAGAGAGTACCAAACATATTTTCTCAAACGTTTGTCCTTCTTGTTGTTATTCTGAATCCTTGCCACGTCACGAACAAAAAATGGTTTAACTAAAAACGCGAAAACTCGCCAAGGCTACTTTGCTTGCACAATACTAAAACTACTATAACCCTAAACAAATTTGGCGAAACCTTTCAGCTGAGAATAAAAGGAATAAAGTAAATTCTTTCTCGGTTATTCATTTTGAACTGAACTGTCGTACTGAAGCAGAGAATAGACGACGCTCAAAGCGCCTACGCGTTCAAAACAACATTGCCGATGAACATGATTGTGGAGCAATGTGTGAAGAATGCGAATTTTGTGGTGCTCTTTATTGGCAGAAAGAGCGTAATACTGCAAATAAATATACTAAATGTTGCCATGACGGAAAGGTGCGGTTACCGGCATTGTGTGACGCACCTGATCTGTTGAAGGAACTGCTGACTGAAAATTCCCCAGCCGCTAAAAATTATCGGCAGCGAATCAGAGAATACAACTCTGGAAATGGCTCATCTTAAATTGGATTCAAGAACGGTTTCCTGCCTTCTTTGAGCTTTTCTTTGCTGATTAAGGTTGAAATGGGCCACAGCCCGACTCAAACTCATCTCAAAAAAAAAAAAAAGTTCGTTGAGTATTCTGTGATTCAAGATTTCAAAACAACGTAGAAGTTTGTTTACATGATTTATCGGCGAAGTGTTGCCAACAGAGGTTTAGAAATTCACCCCTTCATTTGCCGGCACGTAAGAGAATTATATATATAGATAATGTAAATAAAAGAAGATTTTTTTTAAATAAGATATTCTCTGTATCAGTTTAAAAATTACCTAAAATGAACGGACAAGCATCGTACAACTTTTTTTAATGAAGAAGCTATTCTAATGAATTAGCTCAATGTGCGGGGGAAAAAATTAACGGATCTTCAAAAAGACCGAAATTGCCCATGTCTAATGTGCATTATCCAACCCGAAACCCTTAACCTGCCTCTTCCTTTTAAGTTGTTTGATCCGAAAATGCTTCTCTGCTGAAATTGTATACGTTTTATCCAGCTTTTCCTTAATTCCTCTAGGCGCTTTTCTCACATGTCGTCTACTGCTAGGGGATCGAGGAAATTTGAGAAGGTGGCAGAGAAGATTAAGAGAACGAATTCGAATAAGTTTCACTACCCAACTATTTAGAACTGACGCATTAAATTGTGGCACAAACCAGAGAGATTATTTCTGAACAAACGTACAATTAAAATAGTTTCTCTTATTTTATAGCAATAATTCCATCTCCTTTTTTAAGGTAGGTATTTTAACTTAAGCAAGTTTCGCAGAAAAAAGTTATGAACATTATTTCAAGCAAAATAATTAAAGCAGGAAAGTTAAGCAGTGTCTTAAACAATGATTAGCAGATACTTAAAAAAACGAGCTGATGACTTCCTTTTACTCCCATTTAATGTCATTTTCTCATTATTGGCAGTTTTAATGTGATTCAATAGTTTACTTTCTAAATATCACCAACAGTGGCCAAATTGAAACCAGATTTAAAAAAAAAAAAATTAAATCACCAAATTTGTCGCCAAGCTGGCGACAAAACTTGGCGACCAAAAGACTGGCGATATTTCGATTTTGCCAAGTGTTCGCCGGATTGTAACACCACTTGAGTTCACATCGAAATTAACAATGATTTCCCCCCAAAAAGGGGCAAAAGACTCCCTTTGGAGTATCCGAATGAACCAAAAAATGAGGTGCACAACTATACCCCACTAGGAGTCTAAGTACCAAATTTCAACTTTCTAGCACATTCTGTTCTTGAGTTATGCGACATACATACGCACATACATACGTACATACAGACGTCACGAGAAAACTCGTTGTAATGAACTCGGGGATCTTCAAAATGCATATTTCGGGTGTTTGTACGTTCCTAGGCATATATCCACGTGTGGTCGGGTTGAAAAAGAAACTCCTCAACATTCATTCGGGGTTGAGCAAAATGGAAATTAAGGCCGATTTTTGAGTGAAAATTTTTTCGCGAATACGATACATCCTTTTTTGTAAAAGGAAGTAAAAAAAAAAAGTGAAAATTTTCAGTTACAATAAGCTATTTAAAGACTGCAAACAATATACCAATAGTCTGATTACGAGCAGTTTTGTTCTTATGTGTCCTTAGTCTGGAATAGTCAAAAAGCTTCAATAGTTTTAAAGCTTTTAACTTCATTTTGCGAGTTGAGCCATCACCGCACTAGAGTCAATGCCTGTGGACTGAAAAATGACGTCATCATACTTCGGCCGATCGTCAGCCATACTACTGTGTTACGGAAATCCTGTTACATGTTAAATTTTTCATATCACCGCTTCTTTTAATCTCCAATATTTCAAAACAGAAAATAAAAGTTGGGTTTAAAATAAGTAGTAAGCGATTTTCCCAAAATTACAAAAAAAAAAACAAATTTTGTAAATTATTGAAAATTCTAGAGTGATTTTCTTTGACGCAATTTTTAACTTGGCGAGAATTTTTGATGTTATTCTTTGCCTCACTTTCTAGTCTAAATTACACAGAAACTACTTCGGCGAATCTATGTACGTTGTTTTTTAAATTTTTTTTTTTTTTTTTTTAATTTTTAACAAAACAATCAATAAAATGAGATTAAATTCTCCATTACAATGAAAAAATATCCACCAAACAATTAAATTAAGCTTTTAAAATCCGCCAAAAAAAGCTAGTTCATTAAATAACATAAAAAGTTGATTAAAATAATCCTGAAAACAAACAAACCAACATTAAACTAGTATGTTGTGGCCATCACGAAACTTTCTTCGATATTTTTCCTTTTTCTGATCCCTCCCCATGCTTGACGAGGAAGCAATATTCCTAACAAAAACAAAATGACACATGCAAAAACTTGACGACCATCCCAATGTCTGAATTATTGTAAAAGCAAAGCAAAGAGCGAAAATTGAAAGTTACTTAAAAAGCCTTACTTGAATTAATTACAAATATTTTATTTATTAAAAAACATAAGATGGCAACAGTTAAAAATTTTAATTCATTGAGATAATATTTCCGATCATTTCCATACAATTAAAATCACGAGAAACAACGCAGACGACAATCTATTACGATTTATCTTTCTTATTGTTGCATTAATAAAACTATTTTTATTCGCTAAAAAATAATGATAATAAAAATAAATCAGCACCTCTTCGCGCGATTGGCGCCAAAATTGAACCAAAGCCTGTTTACATATAGATTCACATATATTCCAAATTTCAACCAGAACGTAGCATTACCAAAGAATATAGATAAAGGAGAAGAACTTTCACTTCGAGACCGGCTTGTAAGCTCCGCAGAGAAAATAAATTACTAACGAAAACATGTTTTGGGACAAAAGCCGACATTTAGGAACAAATTCGTCGCCAACGGTGAACTGGCTTGGCGGAGGGTTGCCATTTCCTCGCGGGAGTCGGGGAGACACACCCCCCATGGAGATTCTAAAGCCTTTTGTATCTGAAGATTTGAAGAGTTCCAGATGTTCAATCGTTCTTCTCTTTTAACTAATGTACTCATTTGCTACTGTTGAAAAACCGCAACTGATACCGCGATTTTTCTCTTTGAGTGGGCCTGGAAGAAGTGTCATCGCGCCGTTCGACCCCTGAGCGTTGTGCGAACTAATGCATCGACTAATCAGAATGAATTCGCCCTAAATTTCCCCTTTTACTGATTATTGAGGGAAGAAACATTATTATTTATTTCCACTTTTGCTGATTTATATCATTGAGGTTGTAAAAACAAAATAACCTTTTTGGTCTGCTACGGGAGTTGTTTTAGGGGAGTATTCTTCTTTTTTTTTAATTTAAAGAAATGGTTTAAACGAAGAAATAAATTTAAAAGTTTCTCTAGCAGCTCTAGTTTTCAGATAATTTCAGCTGCTTTACCCAAATTATGCAGTTTTAACTCCATTTTATGCATTTCTAAATCAAAGTGTAGGCTTCTGAAACAAGGACTGCCTCCAGCATGTTTGCTCTGCTATAATCAGTTGGCAGTCTAGTTACATTCAGAAAAACTCACTACATGAAGTAAATATCTAGTAAGTTTAGTAACAAGGCTTCAACGAATTGCGGTCAACTTGTAAGTTCTTGCAATGCATATATTCGCTTTGCGTGATGTGTGACGAATTGGATCTTTGTATGTAATATTTTCAGAGTCCGACTAATGTAGACAATAAACAAAATTTTTTGGGGGTCCTCTACAGTCAAACCTTATAAACAAAAGCATTAATAAAGAATCAGGGGTGGTAGTTTCAGGGGTGTTCAGGTGTTAAATCACTTATTCAAAGCAACCCACACTTGTACACATGAAAAACTAGATAAATTCAGGAGAGTACCTTAATTTTCTTACATAGAAACTGCAGCAATTTTAGTATTTTTGGGGCTCTTAAAAATTGGGGACCCATGGCCAACAGCCTAATTGGTCTGGTTGGTAATTGAGCTCTGATTCTTTTGTATAATACACTTTGAATAAAAATTCCATTATTTGTTTTTCATTTGATCTATGGATGTAACTGAAACCCATGTCACAAATATTTCAATGTTATGTTTTAGAAATTTGAGCTCCTGCGCAAAAATTAATGCCCCGTAAGAAATGCTTTGGTGCAGGGGTGCCCATCCCCCCCAAGCTCAATGGCGCAAATTCCCCCCCAAAAATTTTCTCGCTTTCGAATTGGGTTAAACATAACAGTTTTTAGAGTGTATAATTTCGAGTAAAATTCATGGGGGGGGGGGGGGGGGGTAGCGCTAACAAATACCATTTGAACTGAAATTTTGTTGGATTGTTGACCTGCCTTGCCTTCCCTAATTTTAAAACGTGGACCTTGAGTAAACAAGTTTTGGGTACCCGTGCTACACCTTTTTTCTTTTTTTTTCAAACGTATGAATAATTATAGGGACAACTTTCTGGCTTGGGATGGAGCCATTACTAGATGTATACAATACGAACCGTGAAATGGAAATTTATTGTCACTTAGCTAGGGGGTCCGGGGAGTTTCTACCCCGGAAAATTTTCGAAATTGTAATTTTAAAACCACAGTTTTACACCGTTACCCATTATCTCTTGTGATGTGGGGAATAAAAGGTTTGGTAGCCTCCTTCCGAGTAATTTTTCAATATTGAAACTTTAAAAGCGCTGTCCGTCCATTTTGGCGCTAGAGTGCGACAGACAGATACACACACATAACGGGAGCTCAGATTTTAAGAAAATGCATATATCTTGAATAATTGCAAATTGCTTATCTCTACTATATCAGTGATATAATTGATTCACGTGCTTTAAGAAGTACTGCGGAACTTAGAATTGGATATGGAGAATGTCCATCCGTCTCAATTTTTCAGGCTGGCCAAATTGATTGAGAAGGTAATTCAATAAATGATGAATTACTTTTTTTCGAAGATCTTCTAACAATTGTTTTACAACAACATGAGAGGTATTTAGCACGTTTGGGAACAAATAACAGACGTGTTTAGCGTTTATCAAAAGTCTAGAACATTTTGACTGCAAAAATCCACAGTGAAAAACACACGAACACAATGAAAAAGTATGTTTTGGTTTTTCCAGTAACTGAAATAAAATATTTAGATTTCGGATGTTTAGTTCTGATGTAAATTAGTATGCTAATTAATTAAAATGTTGAAGTTTGCTGATCGTTTATTTAGTACTTTTGATATAAAGTTATCTTACCAACCCACTAGTACTCTCATTTTAGAATTAAGAGAGGGGGGGGGGGATATGTAAGAGGTAAAAATGTCGCGTAAAAATGAATAAGTGAGAGGGAGGGGGGGGGGGGTTCACAAGCGGTTTCTTTATAATATCTGATACCAGGGTCCACCGACTGATGACAGGCCCTGGTGTTAAGCAAATTGTGATTTAAAAAAAGGACAAAAAGAAAAAAAAAATTCGAAGTGAAAAACAACGCATGTTTTTTTTTTCCGGCAAAATTAATTTATTTTAAGGATTCAAAATTTTTACTCGTTTCATACTTTTGCGCCATTCTAATTTCGCCCCAATTCTTTTAAATCACGTATCGCTAACGTAATAACTTACGCTTGACGATTCTACAATGACTTTTTTACTACCCTTTAGCAATGAACCATCGTACAAATAAGGCTTAATTACCTCCCTTTCAGCGCTTCCGCAGAGGGGAGAGAAGAGAGAAAACATCTTCACCTCCGGATTCGCATTGCAAATGCAGCGACATCAGCATTGGCGATTTAGTGCCTTTTCGATCATTCAAGCACGCTTTTTCCCAAACTTGTCTCGCCAACCTGTTCCTTAATGTCGGCTTCTTGGTCGAACCACTTTTTCGTCAGGGGTCGAAAGGAAGGTTACATACGTTTCTACCGGAGTGGAACATCTTTGCGTGTGAACTATCTTTGGCATTACTTCTTGAGATAGGGCACTCACAATGGAAAAAAAGAACGGGCGATTGCGCTACCCCCTTTTTAGCTGTTGACACCAAAATAAAATCAGCTCTTATACCCACTAAGGGCTACTTGCCGATAAATTTTTCTTTCATTCCGTTCATTATTTCTTGAGATACAGCAGTCACAATTGACGACAAAAAACGTTCTATAGTTCAACCCCCGTTTGAGTTATTGACACCAAAATTGAATCAGCACCTGTTCCTGTTAATGGCAACATATGGACCAAATTTTGTTTGATTCCGCCAGTTACTTCCTGAGGAATAGTAATCACTTGTAACTCAAAAAACGTCCCATTGCTCCACCCCCCTTGGAGGAATTCGCGCCAAAAACCAATGGGCACAAGTTCACATAGGGGCACATATGTGTACCAAATTTCGTTCGATTTCATGCGGTAGTTTTTGCTGTAGAGCAGCCACAAAAAACTGGTCACACACAGACGTGACACACATACATACACACACACACACAGACTGACAGACATTTTCCAAAAATAGTCGAAATGAACTCAGCACACCTCAAAACGTTCGAATCCGTCAAAATTCGAAATTCGAAAATTTGCACGAATCCAATACTTTCTTCTATATATTAGATATAGAAGAAAGTAAAAATCCATCAATAATAATCCGCCAAAAAGACTTTTATTATAGGTGCGTCACTTTACTTGGCAACTTGTTTATTTCGAGACAAGAAAATATCGTTTATGTTTGCTCCTCTTTTTCGAGTTTTACATTTCTATGGAACTTTTAATATTGATTAATGATGCAACTTATATGGCGGTATGTTTTAGTTATAGTGCGTCATTTGACACAGTATTGCTTTTCACGTCATCACCTTCAACATAGAATAAAATATTTGGCCCTGAAAATGACCTTTCTTTTGATAAGGAAGATATTATGGACACTTAACTTTTCAAGAAAGGTAAAAAGATTTACTTCTTTAAAATAAAAAGGTTGAATGTACAAGCAATTAAATCAAAAGCAAACATTTCTTATTTTTATTAAGAGGAAAACGGAAAATCTTCAAGTTTCAAAATTATAAGTATACTACATAATATATTTATACAGAATATATACATCGTTAAGATATTGCAGGTATTAGTGTAGCAGAAGTACAGTTTCAAAAGGCATATTTTTCATCTTGGCGATTATTTTTCATTTTTTTTACTGTTGCCAAGTTCGATTAAACTTAGAATGAAATTAACTTTTTTTGGCGATGCAATGCATTATTTTGTTTATTAATGGACTTATGATAAAACGAACCATTAAATAAGACTAAATGTTGCTTTAAAATAAAAAGTAGTTCGCCTAATGATTGAATTAAGCTATTAAAAAGAATATTGTCCGCCAACCAAAAAACATGCTAAATGAAAACCGCGAATGGTTCTTCTGAAATAAATCGCCAACTAAATTAAACAAATCTTATGGCTGTTTCTTCAGTGTTAGAAACTTTCGTTTCTAAGACTTATTAGACGTAGCAACAGCAACAACTTTTCAAAATACAACAGGTTTCGTTAGCTAAAACTTTCTTTTATTTACTATACTATAGAATTAAAGTAGTTCAAAGACTGTTGGCTAGGGGGGGGGGGAAATCAAAATTATACTTTGAGTGATAACATTGTCGATTGGCAAGTTTTTACTCCTATATGAAGACTTCAAAAGTACTTACCCAAGTGGATAAGGTAGCAACTTTTGAATACCTAATGCTGTAACTATACAAAACTACAACATTTCTTACATGCGGGATCAAGGTAAATTAGCCCTCTCTGTCAGGATTATTTTGCATCTAATGATGCGAGGAATTCAAAGATAACTTTTTATCGACGGTCAGTTTTTCTTCAGCCGACATCACACTTGAAACTTTAATGTAGAAAATGGAATGTCCAGTTAACTATAATGTAAAAGGTAACACAGAATAACATTTTTCTTTTTTTTTGTCATCATTATGTAGTTGTACTTGAGGTAAAACATCAATAAGATGAGACAGATTACTTATTTGCATCTCACTCGTCAATTCATCATAAAAATAATCATTCACATTGCTACAAAACTCATATGGAGCCATAAGACTCATTTACAGTCTGCTGAAGCCACATTTATGAATCGGAGTCAAAGTTGTCTTATGTTATTATGATCCAGCTAATTAGCAATATTTCCCAAATCTAGCATCCAGTGGATCACTCCGTATAGATCCAGGGCAAAAATGACGTTTTTTGCTCTCCTTTGGAAACGAAAAAGTAATTTCCTTTGCGAAGTTAGACAACACATTTATGGACCTAAAAGATTTTCGTTGGACTAAAGAGAAATTTTAAAGGTTAAGGTCTGCGCTTACGTCATCAAATGTATCGTTGCCAGTTCACAGGCGTTGACTCTAGTACGGTGATGGTTGAGCCGTACTTTGCTCGCGGACTCTCGGTGGGGCGCCAAATTAGTTTTAGCCTCCAGTTTGAAGGTAATCTCAGCTTCAATGGGACGATCTCTGTCTCTAGCTTGGTTTTCCAGATTCAAGAGTACACGACGAGCACAAAACTATTTTCTGGACGGCACAACCAGGCTATCGTTATAAAGGGTGTTTTTTTTTTTTTTTTAGAGGTATAGAACTTTAGGTTCAAATAAAACACCGTTAAATGATATAAATTGCCATGAATTCGGCTTTATTCGAAAGATGATTCTTTGCAATTTTTATTTAAATGTGATTTCTGGCATATGGCCACCTTGGCTGGCTTGGAGAACGTCTAATCGGGAAACCCAATTTTCTATCACCTTTTGCAGCAATGGTCGTATGTGAGTGATATGTGGCGAATGTTCTTGTCCACGGCGTCAATCGTCTGTGGCTTATCGGTGTAGACCTGAGACTTCATACAGCCCCACAAAAAATAGTCCAGCGTAGTTAAATCGCATGATCTCGCACGCCAATTCACGGGTCCATTAAGCGAAATTATTCGTTCACCGAAAGTTTCTTTCAATAAATCAATTGTGACACGCGCTGTGTGGCGTGTTGCACCGTCCTGTTGTCTATTCATGATGAAATGGCAAACCAAACTAAACACAAAACAAGTGACAACTATCAAAATGGCCCACAGATCAAACAGTGTTCCCGATTTAAAGTTCTATACCTCTAAAAAAAAAACACGCTTTATTAATTGTAATTCTACCTTAGGCCTCTCTTAAGAGCGGTAAACCTTACAGTTTACCAGTTAAAGTTACTTATTATTCTTTTACTTACAACTTATTACTCTAAGTTACAGCTTACTGTAACTTACAGCTTATTGTTATTTTATTATTATTTTTATCTTTTATTTCCAATGGCAGTGGGGTTTGAGAAAATGAAAAAATTACAAAACAAAAGAACATGAACATACAATTAGCCATTTCCACATTCTTCTTCTTGCCTTCCAGTATCACTCTGCAACTGATGATCCATGGAGAACTCTGCACTGAAGAAGATGGCGGCCAACCATTAGCAGCTGCCTTCGGCAAATGGGACAAAAAGGATCAGGGGCCAGGTTGATCCTGTGTAAGTGGCAGCAAAACAGACATGCCAACGTTAAGTCGGGAAACAGCAACTGCTTCCTGGCGTGGCCAGTCGAGAATACTATTTAAGTTGAGGTCCTTCCATTGTTTGTTAGATACCCTTTATATTAGTGGAGTTTGGAAGCTTTACTTTTAAACACTCGTTTAAAAGTTGAGTATGGGACCGAAATAGTGCTAATTTTAACCAGAGGGTCAGCTATTTCATTTCCCTTAATTCCGCAGTGAGAAGAGATCCGTTGGAAAACGACAGATTTACCAAGTTTTTGTAGCTTTTTAATAGAGTTATGACATTTCAATATAACTTCAGCAGATGAGCTGTGAAAAGATTTTATTGAATGGAGAGCAGTTTGTGAATCAGAAAGAATGACAGCATTTGAAAATTGATCGCTGAAACATAAAAGTTGGTCAAGTGTGATGCAGATCGCAGATATTTCACCGTCGTAAACTGTTCTAATAGTTCCCACTGGGGCATAAAAAGCAAATAATTCGCAAAACACTCCAGCACCTGCATTAGGCTAATCAGGTAAGAAGGATCAATCGGTAAAGACTCTCAAACACTGTGGTTCCGGATAAAAAGTATCCATTGTTTCGAGTGTAAGACAGCGAAGGACAACAATAGGAGTATCATGTTTTGTAATTTCTTGTCCCAGACACAGATTTACGCTTAGTTTATAGCAATCGAGGGGATTTACAGGTTTAATTTGGTTTTCGAGTGGGAGGGATATGTCCACGTCCAATCTTACTGCTCGTTCTGTTACTTTCTGGATAAATCCATCTTGCGTTTTTAAGTTACGAGGAGTGCGTGAATAGTCAGATCAGAGATGATCAACCTGCAAGACGTTTTTCGAACCTTTCAGAGTAAATCACAATTCACATCTTGTCTTCAACACAGAACATAGCTACGGAGTTTGTTTTTGTGCATATATCTATGTACACCTTCTCAAAAGCCTCAGTAGAAGAGAACACGGTTTGTTGCACTAAAAATTTACCATAATTTTCTGCCTTACTTTGAGCTTGAAATTTGAGAATTAGTTGTGAGAAGTGCTTTATTTTTGAATTAATGAAGAATCATCGTGGGAAGTTTCAACGTTGTCTACTTAAAATGTCGAATTTTCACCCATTCTCAATTTTACGCATCTGGCGATCTTAAGTTGCAAATTACTTGAGTTTTATTTCACTTTTCTCGGAAAAGTTACTTTAATCAAAAACTTCATCAATCTCCAACAATCAGGGGAGAGCTATTGCAGGATACATATGCATACATGAAACTTCTATTAAACATGCATTAGGGTGGTTCAAAAAAACTTTTTTTCAGCTAGAGCCCAGGACACCCTCTTTTTTTAGACTTACTAATAGTATTATGCTGTAAAAGTTTTAGCTTCTTACTCAAATTTTAAGAGAGTGCTCAACGACCCCTTAATTGAACATTAGCAGTAGCATAGAAATGATACAAATTTAGACACATTTAATTTCCCCAGCTGTTTTTTTGTAAATAATTATTTTATTGCAATGTACATGCATATTACTAGTGTATATTATAATATGTATCATTGTTTTCTTAGTTCAATGTATTTTTTAAACCCCCTCCCCATACTTATGAAGTTTGGGGGAGGTGTTGAGCACGCTCTTTTCAGTTGAAATAGGACGCCAGTATTCTTCCAGTATATTACTATCCACCAGTCTAAAAATATTGAGGGGTGTCCCGTTATCTAAGAGAAACCTTTTTTTACATGTATTTTTGAATCACCTTAAGGTTCCTACCCTTAATCACCTACCCTTAAAATCCTCGTTTTGGTGAAATTTTTCAAAGTAAGTTTTATTCGCTCATTTGATAAGATATATATTTTGGATTCTAAAAACGTTTTACTTTAATTCCTGCAATTATTCGAAATGGAGTTATGGCTCCAAACATGCAGCGAATGTGAAATTTTCGTAACCGGAAGTGAGCATTTTGTGAGCCACAAAAATGTAATCAGTGCATTAGAACAGCCATTCGATTATCTCTAAACACTATTCTGATCCAATTTCTTATTTAAATGTTAAATTAAGTTAATTTTTGTCTATTTGAACTAATTTTGTTACTCAAGATTTAAAAACTTTAATTGCGATTTCTGTAAAACTGCGATTTTTGTTTTATTAATTTTTTTTTTGCTAAAAACCTGATTTCTACGAATATTGTTGAATTATTGCAATGAAATTTGGTCTGTATATTCAGCTCATTTTGGGGTATGTTAGGAAGCACAAAATAGCTTGTATTTAGGTATTTACTAATTTTATGACTATTTTTATTTGAAAATTTGTAATTTTATTTGAAAAATTAATGGTGTTTACATAAAAGTTGTCCTATTTCATCAAGTTTTCAAAATATTATAAGTCTTTTGCTTCACAACACAGGTAAATGCTGTAGTAACATATTGTTGGAATTAAAATTGAAAAAAAAAATGATTAGATTTCACTACAGAAGGTTAGTGTCGGTGTTAATTTTCACTATAATTTTACTTAAACATCCTAAATTTCAAAAGTTCAGCAAAAATCCATAAAAATTGGACTTGATTTCATTGTTTTATTTTTGATCTAACTAAAAACATGTAAGTTAAATAAAAATTTTATATTTTTCAAAAAAAGTGCTCCGAAGTTTGACACACACCTTAACATACATTTTAATGACATTTATGATTATGCATACTTTTTTATACAATAAAATAATTTTTTGGTAATAAATCTCAGTTTGCCGATTGCCTAAGAATAGAAACTGGATTAAGCACCAAAAAATTTCTTATTTTGAGAATATCACCACGCAGTATATATCTAGTCTTCGGTAACCCTATTTATTTTTGGAGAAATATTTCGCAATACATTTTCTATGAATAAAAATTGTGAGCTCTAGTCGGAAAAATAACATCGAACTTCAGAATGCATTATTTGCTATTATCGAGCAATATTTTGAAAAACATAAAAGGTGGTAACAAATGCATCTTGTAAAGTTGTAAAAATAAAACATACCTTTCAGAAAACTCAGAAATCTACAAACTGAGTATTGTAGATTATCTTAGAAATCTTTTCGTGTTTATTGGAATGATAAATCATGTGTTCCATAAAAACATTTTTTTCTATGCCATTTTTTTTGAGGGGGAGGGGGGAAACATTGAAAGAGGAAACTCATAAAAAGAGAAATTGAGTGCAGTAATTGCTTTTATTATGTGTTCTTTTAAACAGCGTAAATGGTTGCTTTTTTAAATATGAAAAAACTTATTACTCGATAATGGTTAAAATACTTCAAAATGCAAATGTACAGGGTGACCAGCAAAGGACTCCCTGGTTTAAATATTAAATATCTCGAAAACAAAGGACGATATTGGAATAGAATAAACGGTACGTTTATTGTGAAACCCATAAAAATCATATACAGGAACTTTTAAATTAGTTTTAAAAAGATCCAACAGGTGGCGCTGCACGCTGTAATTGCAATAAAAGTCGCCATAAATAGTGCTGCGAAGAGGTTGGACGATAATTTGTAGCGTATATGTAAGCATATCTGAGAGATTAAACTGCTGCTGAAACAACAAACCTCTTCACAGCACTATTTATGGAGACTTCTATTGCAATTATATTGTGCAGCACCACCTGTTGGCAGTTTTTTAAACTAATTTCCGTATTACACCTGTACATAGCTTTTTATCAAACTCTGGAGTCAGACCAAGAACTGTAGACTTTTCAATAGCTCGACCTGTTATTGATAGCATCAGACCTTGAAGAGACAATAAGATGTTCCGTCAAGAGCTAAACGAGCCTGCTTTCCCGCATATCAACATTGATTTTCTTGCATCAGAGCATTTTGCCGGGGACAGGTAAACAGCAGTATCTAGAGAAATGAGTTTTCGAGATGTTTAATGAAATGCGGTCTGCATTACATACTAACAATAGGGAAAAGTTGAAATTAGACGTTTTTTCGCGCCTTTTTTTTTTCTCAGCATGAACCAAATAAGCAAGCTTATCTTCTCTACTGATAATAAAGCTGAAAGTCTCTCTGTCTGGATTTCTGTCTGGATCTCTGTGACGCGAATAGTGCCTAGACCGTTTGGCCGATTTTCATGAAATTTGGTACAGAATTAGTTTGTAGCATGGGGGTGTGCAGCTTGAAGCGATTTTTCGAAAATTCAGTTTTGTTCTTTTTTTATTCCAATTTTAAGGACACTTTACCGAGCAAATTATGATAACGTGGAACATAGTTGAGCAAATGAACACAGCAAATTGGCGAGAAATTCATCATCCAATTTTTGTAAATATGCAAGCTAACCAATTGACCTTTTAATTTTCTACTACGGGCAAAGCCGTGCGGGCACCGCTAGTGTACAATAAAGCTAAAGTATAATAGATGACAAAAATGCAAGAACATGAAAAATGAAAAATTCGCAGTTACTGCCCACAGCAGTATTACTCTCTGAACTAACTAAGGTTGCAAATTATGGGGGGGGGGGGACCCGGGCCGGTTCTCTCCCTTGAAACGCAACAGTAAACTTCAAAAATAAAAACCTAATTTATTCCTTTCTGTTTACAGAACTTTTTTATATCATCTTATCAATTTTATGTACATATGATTGTCCATGTGAAATTAGTATCAAATTATAACTTTCTATTTACATTTCCAAGTATTAGAGTTGACTATTTTTAACCTTTGAGAAATTACTTGCTACGCTACTGGTACTGGGTAAGTTTAAACATCTAGATTGCACATAAAAATATTATAGGAAATGTGAACTTTATAAATAAAGCTTACGTAACCTTCCCCATGTAAAAAATAGTTGAAGCCAGTTTATTCATATTTGTAGAGCTGCTGAAGAAAATGCAAGATTATTAAATTTTTGGAAAAAATCTTTTTTCAGTGTCATTTTCAAACAATGATGAAGTTTAAGCAATTCTGGAAGCGCTCGGAACTTTCCGAATGTCTTATTTTTGTTGCCCAGTCTTTACTCACCAACTGTTTAGTTTCAAAAATCCCCATCAATGTCGCAGTAGAGCTTGTTTCCCTGTTCCTAACTCTGCAAAAATCAGCCATCAGCTTTCCTTATTCGACGCAATTCTTCGCGACTACTTTCCATTGCACGCAACAAATGAGCATGCATTAGACACAGGTTCACTAGCAATTACGAGATATTTTCACTTGTGGCAACCTAATACTAATGATTCGATTGCTAATTAAAGGTGATATTTATTATTTTTTATACCACATAATAGCTAAAAAATGTTTTCCGGAAAGGGAGTGTTTATAACAGTGATAATATGCACCTGCAATAATATATAAGTAAAGAAAACGTAAATAGAGGCCAATTTCACAGCTTTCTGGTAAGATTTAACTGCCTTTTCCCTTGTGCCTCCTTTAAGGGGACGGTGGACCTTGAAAGCTTTTTCTTTTATTTATTAATTTTGAAATATGAAACTGGGCATAAAAGTTAGTAAGTTTATTAGCATGCAAAATATCAAGCAAAAAAAATGCAACAAATTTAATTAAAATTAAAAAATTTGAAATTTAAAATAAAAATTTTAAAATGCTCCACGCTACTCAATTTTTTGCTTTTTTCTCAAACAATTTGCATTTTATCAGGGAACAGAACATTGCCAAGAACTTTGGGTATCCATTTAAGGATTGGTTCATTATTAACTGCACAGTATTTTTTTTCGCGTAAAGCAATAGTTTTTGTTGCGAATATTCAGGGACGTAACTAGAGGGGGGCAGACGGAGCTCGTGCCCCGGGCGCCAGATTTTGGGGGCGCTAAACTGACTAAATAAATGCTTAAATGTAATATTTTAAAGAAGGACAAGTTATTAAAAGCCGCTCCCCCCCCAAAAAAAAAAAAAAAACACGCAGAGCAGGCGCTAGCAGAAAGTTAGCATGGTTTAATGTGGATAAAGAGTGGGAAAGATAGACAGAGATGAGAGAGAGAGAGTAGGAGGGCGCAGTAAAAAGAATGAATGTGTTTTCCTAGAGTGACCAGTACTTATTTTTCTTATCTAAGAATCTCCCTCTCGTAGGAGAAATATAGGAGCAAAGCTGAGGGAAGTACACACCAACACAAAACAGCGGAAATGCTCAAATGTCTTTTTTTCCCAATTAAACGTCATAAAGTTTTCAGCATGATGTTTTAATCTCAGCTTTTACAATGACGAGAACTTGTCTACCCCACCCCACGGGGGGGGGGGCCTAAAAGGGAAAATTGTTACACTGTCCCCTTGGCCGTAGCCCATGGCTTAAGAATTGGAGCCACTATCTTTATCCAAAAGAATCATTCTCTAAAGAGTATCTTCTCTAGCTCGTATCACTTACTTTTTTCCTGCTTTTCATTCCGTTCTCAGGATATGTTTTGCTCATCTTGTATAGGTTTAAATCAATTTTAAAATATGTCGAAAATACTATCTGAAGCTGAATTTATAAAGAGAGCGAAAGACCACGAAAAAGAGCCCCCTAACAATCTTCATCTTATTTATCATCGTGGTTAAACGCTGAAGTCATTAGGAGAGCAGTAAGGCACTGTTTATATAATTTGAATGATGTAATATAAATTTGTTGAATTCTACAATTTTTCTCATTCTTGGAAAAAAAATCTCGCACTATAATAATGGAGATTCAACTTAAAGTTCGGGAGGCTGTCAATTTTTCTTTAGAAAATACTAGGGTTTTTTTGGTTATGAATTGAACTAAAAAAAGAAATTTTCGACTTAGTTTCAATACATTTTTTCCAACCACACAATATTTAAAACATGCTTAAATCATCAACGTCAATCAATGTGTCAGAAATTAGCTATTTTTTACGGCTCTAAACTTGAAATTTTTTTTTGGTACTTTTGATGCATATTTATAATTACAGTAGAACCTCATTTATTTTGCCCCCGTTTATCCAGATATCTGGCTTATCCAGACTTATCCAAATCAAATTTGTAAAGTTAAAAAATATATTCACTGAAATGATAATTCTAAATTATGATAGCTGGATCGAAACTGTAAATGTACCAAATATTTGCTCTTTATTTTGATTAAATGCACAACTCCTGCATAGGACGTGCAATAAATTAGTCATCTAACAAACAACATGGCATATTTGGAGTGTCAGTCCTACACCATAGCACCTGAACTATAAATGATTGAGTGTTTGCGAGTAACAATCCTATGTAATTTTGTTACAGCGTTTTTTGCTGTTATAAAAGATAAGTCTGCTTATTAACGAATGTGTTTTACGAATTACCCGGATTTTCGTTATCCGGATTGCTTTGGTCCCCGTTAGTTCAGATAAATGAAGTTGTACTGTAAATGGAAATAACTTGGACGGCGCACTGAAAACATATAATATTAACATTTTTTTTTTTTTTAAAGGTACACAGAAAGAGTTTTGATCTCAAGCACATTAGGTTTCTGTTTACCTGTTAACTGTTTCTCAGATGTATATTATATACCAGTTGGGGGACTTTTAAAAATTAGCTGTAATAATTAATATTTAACTGTACAGATTGCGACAATTTAAAATGTATTGCACATAAAATTATTAAGATAAATGTTTAAATAAGATAATCTGTTCTTTCGAACTATAGTAATATGTCAGCTTAAAGTCAGGATAAGCCAACTATAGTAATATTCAATTAATTTCAAGTAAGAAACAAAAACAAAAAACCTACCAAATTTTTTATCGGATTTAAAATTACTTCACGTATTATTGCGATATGTTGCTCTTTTGCAGTTGATAATTGTTATTTTTCTTGCGAAGTTCTTTATAGTAGTATGTTAAAATACTTAAAATAAATAATTGAAAATATTTCTGTTTTATTGAAGTTATAATTTTAAATTTATTTTTTAAAAGACATAATGCAACAGTTGTTAATTACTCTTGTGGAAATACAAAAATTATTTTCCTTGAATGATTCGTATGCAAAATAATAAATAAAATACTTAATGATATTTCCCCCCTATCGCTATTTTAAAAAATGCAATACAGTGATAAGATAAAGCTATATAAAAACTTATAATTATGTAAAAGTCGCATTTATAAGGCTTATGGCATTATAGGCAGCGGACTCCTTTTTCACTGCCTAATTTAAATGTGGCTTCCGGTGGTGAAACGGTTCAAAAATGATACCAAATAGAATGTCATTTATCATTTTGTTTTACTGGTTAAAGAGTACTCCGTCACGGTATAACGAAAAGCTACATTACAAGATATGTATTTAAGTTGCATAACATTTTGTGTGAAATTCATCCTTGGCTAATATGTAACCGTCTCCTCCGTGATTGTGCTCCATTCGCGTTGAAATTTGATATTTAGAATAAAATTTAAGATTTATATTTAAGATATTAATTTTAGGTTTATTTAAGATATTAATTTTAGGTTTAAGTTCTTGTTTATTGTATATAGTTTACCATGTGGTGCGTTTAGTCCAGTATGTTTTTATGTATTGCATATACTGGAGCTTAAACACTCTCTTTTTAGTTTGTAGTTTAATTTATTGGTCTTTCTACCATACCTATTGAATTCTCCACTGCTGATGAGCACTGGATTCAACCTTTCCTACTTTTTCTAATAATTGCTGCTTGTATTTTTCTTTTTCTCATCATTATTATTCTTAAAAATTGTTTAAAACTTGTCATTTGGCTTGTATGTTTTATATATTTACTTGGCTTTTTAGTTTTGCTGCGTTGCGCATCTATGGGCTTTTGGTTTGGTCTTTTCAATATTCTTCACTTGTATTATAATTATAACTATTATTATTATTATAAATCTATATATATAAAAATGGAGTTTGGTAAATTTGTTCCCTAAGATCTCAGAAACTACCCGGCAGATTTGGCTGAAACTTTCACCGTTTGTTCTTTTTGGTACTGGGGAGGTTTGTAGACCAGTACGAAAAAAATCCGATTGTTAGTTCCTTTTTTATTCTAATATGTCCAAATTTTCGCATAAATGCCCCAATATGACGGTGAAAAAATACGTGCACATATTAAAATTGTGTCCCTCGAAAGCGCTTATTTTTCTGCTGAAGATGGCATCTGTTAGAAGGTTCTAAGTTGTATGAAAAACGAGATATGAGCTTTTTTTGTTCCATGTTCGAAGGCTCTCCTCAATCCAATTCATTATTTAGTGTATCATCTCAACTCTCAGTTGATAGCTAGAATTGTTGTACTCTTCAATATTTTTGCGTTTCGTGTGACTGTTCGAGGCTTTTCTCAAGTCAAATCTTAAAGCAACTTTTTTTCACAAGATTGGCTGATAATAAATGAATTTGGCTGATTATTTTCCATTTAAGTGGAACTTTAATGAAATTTTTGTTATATTTTTATTATTTGTGCGATCAGACTCATGATCCAATCTACCAGTAGAAATCTCGCCAAACTCTTTGCAAAGATTTCAGTAGCTTATGCGAATACATTTGTGCAATTTTTTCAACTGTCGCTGTTTTTGAAGCCAATGTTTCTCAGCTTTCACCATGTAAACAAAATATCGCCATTAAAAGAATCTTTAAAACTTTTTTCAAGATGTAAAATAATCCACCATCAACTAAATTAGGCAAATTCATTAAAGAGCACAAAAACTTCCATAAATTTTTCTTTTTGCACATTTTCAAACAATCGCCAAATTTTACTACTCATTTTGGAAACATTTTGGATGAAAATGTTTAGCTCTATGACTAGAAGTATCTCAGGATTTGGCGACAATATCTTTTTGACGAAAATTAGTAACAGACCGTTTTACAATTTTTGTTAGCCGGCCGAAGACATGGATTTTAGCTGTATTATTGAAGATTTTTACTATTGATTTTAATGTAATGGAGATTTTTAGATGAGCCGTTATCGTTATTTCAGAATGGTTGATGCTGATGTTGATTTTGAGGGACTGACGTCGATATTCTAAGATGACGTTTCGAGAATTCATTAAAAAGGGAATTTTTTTGAAGCTATTGTGCCAATTCTGCTGGGGTTAAAAAAGGGTGTCTTCCCAGTTTAGCCGACATTTCGGCCCCCTCCCCCCCGTTTTCTGATTTAATCATACCTTTTGATATATTAAAATATTAAAGGCGTGAGGAAGTTTGAAGTGTCGGCAAAACTGGGGATAAACCAAAATCAAAAACAGAATGTTGATGTTATTTTGAAAATTTTTCTTATTCCGAAGGGAGGAAGGGGGGGATGACTACTTTCCTTATTCAGATAGATATTTTTAGAGGGACTGTTGACGATATTTTAAAACTAAAACCCTCATTCTAACTCAAATCTGAACGTTTTTTCACTTCATAAGTATCCAGGTTTTGAACGTTTTATGTGTTTAAAAAGTATAGTAGCTTAGTCTATATATATCTAAATGGATCTTGGTAAATTTGTTCCCTAAGATCTCAGAAACTACCCGGCAGATTTAGCTGAAACTTTCACCGTTTGTTCTTTTTGGTACTGGGGAGGTTTGTAGACCAGTTCGAAAAAAATCCGATTGATAGTTCCTTTTTTATTCTAATTTGTCCAAATTTTCGCATAAATGCCCCAATATGACGATTAAAAAATACGTGCACATATTAAAATTATGTGTCCATCGAAAGCGCTTATTTTTCTGCTGAAGATGGCATCAGTTAGAAAGTTCTAAGTAGTATGAAAAACGAGTTATGGGCTTTTTTTGTTCCATGTTCGAAGGCTTTCCTCAATACAATTCATTTTTTAGTGTATCATCTCAACTCCCAGTTCAAAGCTAGAATTGTTGAATATTTTTGTGTTTCGTCTGACTGTTGGAGGCTTTTCTCAAGTCAAATCTTAAAGTAGCGTTTTTTCCCCAAGATTGGCTAATAATAATTAGATTTGGCTGATTATTTTTCATTTAAACGGAACTTCAATTGTAATTACTGTTTTTTTTTTATAATTATTTGTGCTGATTGGACACTTAATCATTATCCAATCTAACAGCAGAAACCTCGCAAAAATGTATGTTGAAAGATTTCAGTAGCGGATGCATTTGGCAGTTTTTTCAACTGTCGCGGTTTTTGAAGCCGAAGACTATGTAATAATGTTTGTCAGCTTTCAGAATGTAAACAAAATATCGCCAATCAAAAAATCTTTAAAAACTTTTTTTACTGTAAAATAATCCAGCAACTAAATTAGGCAAATCCATAAACAGCACAAAAACTTCCATTAATGTGGCTTTGTGCACAAATTCAAACCAACGCCAAATTTTACTACTTATTTTGGAAACATTACGGATAAAATTGTTTAGCGCCATTTTATGGTGACCAAAAGTATTTTAGCATATGGCGACAATATCTCTTTAACAAAAATTAGTAACATACCGTTTTACAAAGTAAGGAGGGGGAGCATTATCCAAGGTATCCCCAAACGATTTCCGCAAATTCTGTAATATTTTAAATCGCACCAAGAACCCACAATAATTAAAATTTTCCAAAATAACTAAAGCAAGTTTAAGGGGATCAAGGGCGCGCGGCTACATTTTTTTAAACAGTTCGTTCTTCAATAGACATACAGAGAAGGTAAGACTCGATGTAAAAAAAAAAAGTATTAACTGATAAATCTTTTTAAACATGTGAAGTTTAATTTCATATTTCGGAAATTCTTCACATTTGTAAACGCTTAAATTTTGTGTTTTCGTTTCTAAATGAATATTATTTTGCTTAATGCCCCAATATGACGGTGAAAAAACAAGTGCACATATTAAAATTATGTGTCCATCGAAAGCGCTTATTTTTCTGCTGAAGATGGCATCTGTTAGAAAGTTCTAAGTTGTATGAAAAACGAGTTATGAGCTTTTTTTGTTCCATGTTCGAAGACTTTCTTCAACCCAATTCATTATTTAGTGTATCATCTCAATTCCCAGTTCATAGTTAGAATTGTTGAATGTTTTTGTGTTTCGTCTGTCTGTTTGAGGCTTTTCTCAAGTCAAACCTTAAAGTAACGTTTCCCCCCCCCCCCAAGATTGGCTAATAATAACTAGATTTGGTTGATTATTTTCCATTTAAACGGAACTTTAGTGTAATTAATGGGTTTTTATTATTATTATTTGGGCTGATTGGATTTTTTAATCATTATCCAATCTAACAGCAGAAACCTCGCCAAAATTTATGCAGAAAGATTTCAGTAGCGGATGCATTTGGCAGTTTTTTCAACTGTCGCGGTTTTTGAAGTCAAAGACTACGTAATAATGTTTGTCAGCTTTCACCATGTAAACAAAATATCGTCAATCAAAGAATCTTTAAAAACTTTTTTTACGGTAAAATAATCTAGCAACTAAATTAGGCAAATCCATAAACAGCGCACAAAAACTTAATGTGACTTTGTGCACAAATTCAAACCATCGCCAAATTTTACTACTTATTTTGGAAACATTTCGGATGAAATTGTTTAGCGCCATTTTATGGTGACCAAAAGTATCTTAGCATATGGCGACAATATCTCTTTAACAAAAATTAGTAACATGCCGTTTTACAAAGTAAGGAGGGGGAGCATTATCCAAAACGATTCCCGCAAATTCGGTAACATTTTAAATCGCACCAAGAACCCACAATAATTAAAAATTTCCAAAATAACTAAAGCAAGTTTAAGGGGATCACGGGCGCGCCGCTACATTTTTTTAAAACATTTCGTTCTTCAATTGACATACAGAGAAGGTAAGACTTTATGTAGAAAAAAAAAAGTATTAACTGATAAATCTTTTTTAACATGTGAAGTTTAATTTCATATTTCGGAAATTCTTCAAATTTGTATACGCTTAAATTTCGTGTTTTCGTTTCTAAATGAATACTATTTTGCTCTTTTTACTTAATGCTACTTTAGTTTTATGGGTAAGGAAGAAGCTAGATTTTAAATCATGTCAAAAAGGTGTGTTTTAAGTTCTTTCACTTAAAACAGAAAACAAATGCAAGTAACGATTGCTTCTCATAATTATTGCTAACCCGGGCAGCGCCGGGTATTTTTGCTAGTTATATATATAGAGAGAGAGCGTGTATTTTGTTGATTTTCTCTGTAATGTACGTTGAGGAGTCCTGGTGTTGACGTTATGAAGTTTATCGGATATTATTTTTTTTATGGGGGGTGGGGCGCCGAAACGAGGTCTTGCCCCTGTTCGAAAATGACCTAGTTACGTCCCTGCGAATATTACATAAAAATCAAAACTTTAATATTTTTAAGCAACATAAAATTCTCTTAAACCTTAATGCATACCCAATTTTATCAAAGTACTACCAAAGTAGCATATTCTGAAATTTGAAGCATATCGAACAAAAATTAAGTCGCATGGAACTTTTTTCCATCTGTGTCAGCATCGAATTTTCCAGTCCGAGATAAATGACGTTAAAGTCTAATTTCACCTACATTTCATGATCTTCGTATTTTAATACCTCCCGAAAGATATTTTCACGATGACTAAATATTTGACATTAATACCAATGTAAGAATTTATTGAAACTTAGTTTACATGTTTGACACTTAGTTTTACTCACTTTTTCGACTTTGTTTACATGTTTTACAGCCATTTTAATCTAAAACACGCTCTGTTTACTTTTTTTTAAACGCATATAACTTTGCGATAAAACATCAGATCAACAAGAGGTTTCCTTCATACGATTCAGCACACTTCATATATTGTTACTTCCACGGAATAACAAAATCATATTTTTGACCGATTTGAGCTATTTGGAAGGTCCACGGTCCCCTTAATAGTTTTAATGTATTCTTCGAGTTTGTGTTTATGTATCTCTTCAGTTTTATTCATGTATTTATTTATTTTGAAAAAGGAGCCAATTCTTCTTAACATTTCTTTTCACCTTTCCCACTTTTCGTTATAATATTTATGTATAAGTTCTTCAGTAATGTGTTGGTAAATCCCTTTCACTGAAAATTAGTGTAAGTACAAGTTTCTAATCCCTTTCACCGAAAAGTGCTTTAACTGGAGGGGAACCATGCGAATAGCGCATCATTAAATCCCTCGAAAACAATTATTCTTCTACTCTTAGCTATTTCATTATGCAAATACGTATAAAAGCAGAACAAACTATGTTCACTCTAATGTTTAAAATATTTTACCTCAACTTCCAGTCGTGAGTTGCGAGTGGTAGTTGGAATTCCAAATAGTTAAGTCTCACTATCTTTCCTTTCCCTTTTCTCAACAAATCTCTTGACTTTCATCTGTTTGTCTTTTTTCTTTAAATTTAAAGAATTTATGTAGGTTAGATACCATGGAAGACATTTCATAGTTGAACGTTGCAAAGTAAATAAAATTGGGCGAAATGCATTTGCATATAGCGTAACTTAGTTTCACTATTAACAGTAAAAAAATAAAACCATTTTTTGTTCTTTTGCGGCTGTTGGACTTTTTTTCTTTTTAATAAAGTATTTCGTTGAGAATTTTTAAATACACTGTGATTAAACTGCGGAAAAGGTTTTTTTTCCTTCTGTCGATCTCTCTCTCTCTCTCTTTTTTTTTTTTTTTTTGCTTCAAGCCGTTCTTTATCCAAATCAGCAAATTATTTTTATAATAAACTGTTCTCTGTCAATCTTCTTTCTTACGTTGTATGATTACATATGTAACAAACAAGCATACTTCAGTGCGCAGTATTTTCCTCTTTAATCCAAACTAATTGGAATCAGGAGAGTTCGGACTACCAAATCTTTCGGATTACATCACAAATCAGTCTTTTCAAATGTCTTTTAAATAACAGCCTAAAACATGGTTTCTCAACCTGGGGGGTGCGTCTCTCTAAAGGGCGTAGAAGAATTTCAAGAGGGAGTGGGGTGGAGAGCGTATAAAAATAGTACAAGACAAAACTAAAGATAATATGATTTAACCATATTTGTGGTCAGATGTAAATAATCGTGACATTACCCTTTTTTCTGTTTTCAAAATTCAGAGTCAACTTTTTCATTCTTTCCAAGACTGAATGACCTCCTTGATTTTACGAAAAATCTCCCATGGCGAATAGATACATTGATTGTATTTGTTGTTATTGTTGTTGCATGCCCCCGTTTGCCAGCAGGGCTAGACCAGGTCCATGACATTGTACACCCTCAAAAATAAAAAAATATTAAATAAAAACATAAAACCCGATGCATAAAAGCCAAAAAAACTAAAAAGGAAAATGTATAAGCCCAGTAGTTTAGAATGTATTAAGTACTACTGAATATCTACTCCGATGAAATAGTTTTATAACCGTACACAGATAAGACAATTTATAAATTCAAAAGCAGAATAGAAGGATCAATAGTCAGAGCCCATTCCTTTCTGATTCAAGGAACCCCGTAAAATTTGAATGGTCCCCGACTGTTGATCCTTCTATTCTGCTTTTGAATTCATGAATTGTCTTATCTGTGTACGGTTATAAAACTATTTCAACGGAGTAGTTATACTATAGTACTTAATATATTCTAAACTACTGGGCTTATACATTTTCCTTTTTAGTTTTTTTTGGTTTTTACGCAGTCGGGTTTTTTGTTTTTATTTAATAATTTTTTATTTTACACTTTTTAGTTAACTTTCATTGACTTAGTTATTATGATTATAAGACGGTACATTTCGCAACCTTGTCATTTCATTGAGAGAGTTTGTTTGTATCGTGAGGTTTATTAAGTAACTTGGAGTGGTCTAAACTACTGATAATTAGTCCCTCTAGGGACCTAACTCGGCTTAAAGCTACATGTGCTTGACCTTCGGCAAAAATGCGCGAACTTAAGTCAACCACAGCACAGCTATATAAACAGCCTGTATAACTCATGATGACGCGAAATCGGAAACGTCCCCCCCCCCCCCCTCCGTCAGTCAAATCTTTCTCGCAAAACTAAAAAAGCCTCAAGAAAGTACGCGTCGCGAAACTCAGTCTCTTGAATCAAAGCAAAAACAATTGCAACATGTTAGAGATGAAAATCGAATTAGTAGACTTTCTTTTGGTGCTTATTGCACGGGTTTATTTTGATGAGGACTACAATCTGAGTGTCTTGCCTTCGTTACGCATGATATATTTTTATTACAGGACAGAATACATATAAAGAACACATGAAAGAATTTACATCAGAAAGAGGGGAAAGTACATCCGGAGCGAGGGTGTCTTGACCCACCGCCTCAAGTGGAAGAAGCAATCGCTTAGACCACTCGGCCAATGAGACCCCAATTAGTAGACTTACTCGTTAGTAAACAAAAAGTTTCAGGCAGCGAAAGCTACCTGCGTGCGACACAGTGTGCAACACCCAACGTGCGCCAATCCCAAACTGACAAAATATGGCAACTGGTTGTTGATATGGTGAATTTTGATTACTGTCATGTGTTTAGTGACACTCCCAAGGTTAAGACAAATCGATTGACGTAAGAATTACCAAAATTGGCCAAGGCGTTTAGCCTGTAGAACGCCACATAGAAACGGACATACATACATGGACTGATAAACATATTACCCTCCTTTGCGTCGCGCACGCGCAGTCGGGTAAAAAATCCAACACCGTTAAAGGATCGTCAGCTAAATCCTGTTTTAAGAGCCCCAGACACGAGTGAATGTGTTCTGGTGAAGCCAGCTCAGAAGAACAGTTGGAACAAATTTCAAAACTCTTGGAACTCTCGGAAAAAATCATCGATTTAAGGTGACCACTTCGAAGGTGGCCAAGAATAGTTTGAGCCTGTCTATTAAAACTTAGAGCCAATTATCCTCCAGGACGAGAACAATGATACCAATGGTGCTCTGGGGGGACAATCCAAGTGGATGTATTGATGGATAAATTGTAGGAGCTTCTATCAAGGCATTTAGTGGCATTGAAAAAAATGAAATTACCGAATGGTTTCCAGAAATTACTTCAGGAAAATGGAAGTTTGCTAATACAAGCAGTGCCTTTAAAATCGTCGTGAACACACTTCTCGATCATGTTCAAGAACAGGCAATCAATCTAAAGTGTGATTTTTAGTCAATTATATGTTAAAAGTTCAAGCAAGAACGAATCTGCAAACAAGAAAACCATGTCTTTGTTTATTCGAAAAATCGTGAGAGTGATTTGTAAAAGGGGGGCACAGAGCTTGAAAGGTTGACAAACCCTTGTGCTAGAACTTAGTTCAAGTTCATCATAAATATTACCGAAAAGAGAGAAATGCATTGCATTTTAAAGTAATGCTTATGCTTATTTAATTAATAGTAAACATGAAACAAACAGTATTACAAAAAAAAAAATCAATTACTACAGCAGAATTAATTTTATTCAAAGTACACGTGTTTCATGTCAGTGGGGTGGATTAGTGGACGTTCGGATTACGGGGGTTCTTATTGACGAGGTTCCTATGTATATACCAAAAGAAAAAACGAGCTGATGTGTGCATCACATGATTTCCTTTTACTCCAATTTAACGTCATTTTCTCATTATTGGCAGTTTTTATGTGATTCAATAGTTTACTCTCTAAATATCACCAACAGTGACCAAATTGAAACCAGATTTTTAAAAAAATTTAAAAAAACGCCGAATTTTTCGCCAAGTTGGCGACCAAAAGACTGGCGACATATCGCCTAGTGTCCGCCAAATTATAACACCACTTGAGTTTACATCAAAATTAACAATGATTTCCCCCCAAAAAGGGACAAAAGACCCCTTTTGGAGCATCCGAATGCAACCAAAAAGAGAGGTGCACAAGTAGACCCCAATAGGAGGCTAAGTACCAAATTTCAACTTTCTAGGACATTCCGTTCTTGAGTTATGCGACATACATACACACATACGCATATACATACGTACATACAGACGTCACGAGAAAACTCGTTGTAATTAATTCTGGGATCGTCAAAATGGATATTTCGGGTGTCTGTACGTTCCTAGGCATCTATCCACGTGTGGTCGGATTGAAAAATAAACTCAACATTCATTCGGGGGTGAGCAAAATGGAAATTAAGGCCGATTTTTGAGTGAAAATTTTTTCGCGAATACAACTTCCTTTTTTTATAAAAAGGAAGGAATAATAATTTTAGTTATATCCTAGTCTTTTCTGTAAGAATTCAACGAAACCCAGATAATTGTTCTAGTTGTGTCAGATAAACTTTTAAAAATAGGTATAAAATAAATAACTTCTAAGAAATATTTTATTTCTTATGGAACAAGTAACAAAACACACAAGGGTAATGTTTTAAAAAAAGAAGTAGACAAAAAAGAAAACTTTCTTCTTCAAATAAATCTTTATACTGCTATAAATGTGGATAAAATTTCATGATGACTCCAATTTGCTCATTGAAGGTTTTATGAATGTTTTGACATGAAAAATTGACGAGAATAAGTCGCAATATTTTTTACTTTATTAATTACAGCATTGTTTCACACATGTACTACCCGCTTTTGCTGAGTTTACATAAGGTAGTAAGAATTTTCCAATATCAATAAAAATTCGCTACGAATTTCATTGATGCTAGATTTGAAGTTCTTTTTCCTAAACAAATATTTGAATCATTTTAAAAATGTCAGATTTTGTGGTATCGCTACAAAGTGTCATTTTTGCAATGCAGAAAAGAATTTGATCTACCAGCGTTAAGAAGTTCAAAACTTTTTTTGCATTGTTAAGATTTTCCTTGCAACACGTGCATGCAATATATGTACGCATATTTTTGTGCGAAAGAAACTTTGTTTCTATTATTACATTGGTGAAATATAAACATTTTATCTTGAGCCATGCAATAGTTCTCGTCCTCTTTTCAAGAGTTTGGGAATTTGAGGAAAATTCGACATAATGGAATATTCGAGTTATAAGACTTCGGGCGCGAGTTGACTATAAAAGCAGCGAAAATATACCATTTTAAATGCTCGCCAAAATATATCTTTGATATACATATCGTACCCGGCAAGGAAAGTAACGCAACTCAAATTTTTGGAAAGACGTACTAGTTATGGATATGAAAACTAAATTTTATACTATTTCTTGTCACAAAAAACCGCACAAAGTTAGCTTACATAACCGGTGCGTAGTGGCGTAAAAACGATATCATCAATAGTGACATCATTAATTTTCTTATTTTATAAGTAAGATTTTTGAGCTTCAAATATGCATTATTAATCTAGACAACAAAACCTAACCAGTAAACATCACATTATTGATTGTTTGCGTGTATTGCGTGAGACTAAATCGCTTAAAACTACCTATTGCGTTTTTTTTTCATACTTATAAAAATTAATTTATACATTCAAACTCTTTTTACAGTAAAATCAAAGCAATTGATTTTTTTTTTTGGGGGGGGGGGGGGTATTTTAACTCTAAACAGGTGAGGATTTTTTTGCAACGTAAGTGGTGAGGTGGGGTGTTGTAACCCTATTATTTTTAATTTTCTGCGCTCAAACGCTCCACAAAATTTAGCCAATTAAAGTAGGAGACTTTACAATGACTACTAAAAATATTTATCATAAAAATGCGACTGAAATATTACCGTAAATGGGATTCATATACAATTCAAGCCCTATATGTTAACATTACAAAATAGTTTAATGCAACAGTCCAGTTTTTCTGGGCTGTAAGAAATCAGCATTTAACTATATAACGTCACATACACGATTGTATTGCAATCTTTGAAGAAAATGAAATGCTTTTTTCACCATTTAGTAAAAAAAAAAAGCATAATTTAAAAGGTAACAATCGAAAGAGCAGATTGAGACTTTTTTCTTTTTTTTTTTGACACAAAAGTTATTTGCTCTCGTTCCCGTTTTTGAGAGATAAGGTCTTAAAGTTTGCCGAAATTACGAAAAGTGCCAAATTTAAAGACTTGGCGCGAAATTGAAAGTATATGCGATTTTGCTGTCTGCTAAACGTGTGAAAATGTTTTCCATTGCTCACCGAAACTTGCAAAATTTTGCGACTGTTCGATAAATTTCGGCTATCTTAAAGATCTCCTATTTCGGTAACGGGGAGGCCAGGGCAAAAAATCTATGTGTCCAAAAACATGGTGTGCTTCATTCTTCCGATTGCTAATTGTTTGGATTTTTTCCCTAATTAAACTATCGAATAGTTCCCTGGTTAGGTCGTTATCCAGAAAAAGTCAGAATATTTTATTTCAAAATTCTTACAATTAAAGAACTCACTAAGGCTTAACAAAAATAATTGGTTTTGATATTAGTTATTGAATAATTAGTTATTAATACTATATTATTCAGGTATAAGTCTTTTGCGACTGCGAGAAACTATTGCTAATGCTTAAGGACATTTACTATATTCCCATGGTTGAATTCCTTAAAGTAATTCCAGGGAAGTGTATTAAAACTGCAAAACTACAACAGTACAATTATGTTTAATGAAATATAACTTCATGGAAGATTTCTTGCAATTGTTGACCAACCAAAGATGCTTTCCATTAATAATTATACTTATTTAAAAATGAGACTTCGGAAGATTTACTACAAATTTTGAAACTATCACTAATGCTTTACGAAAAAAAAATAGTTAATTAAGTTCTAATTTGTGAAATACTTTTCCAATTACAAGAAACTATTGTTAATACTTAAACCCGATTGAGTGCTCTATTTTTCTTAAAAGGAAGTTTCTTAAATATATGTATTTTTTTGAAGCAAAAAAGAAACTAATTCCAAAGTTTATGCTCGAAAATTACAAATTACGTTAAAGATATCGCTAAGTAGTAACGTTTTACCGGGGGAAGGAAGAGGCGTTCCGCCCCGAATGACACCCTTTTTGGGGCTAAAACCAAAAATAGATTTAAGAGTTTGATAAATATAAATACATCAATTCTTTAAAAAAATTCAAAAGTTATACCTTATATTATACTTAAGTTACCAAATGTCATCGAAAGTGGAGCGCAGTAGTATCTAAAGGGGGTGGTTGTGTTTGCATAAAAGGCAAATTTTACATAAAATGCGTTTATAATTTGTACTTGTATTTAATGTAAACTTTCGTTGTACCGAATTTAAAAAAAAAGTTTAGGAAAATAGTATGATAAATTGTAATGTGTTTACATTAAACTTTTTGTGGGGGGGGGGGGGGGCAGGGGAGAGGGGTGACACCGCAAATTACTACCTCCGGTGACATTCATACTAGTAATGCCATTACGCTTAGTATAATGAATCTAAAAAAGCAAGGTTCAAGGCAAAGTCCTACTTTGCATATTCCTTGCCGGTAATTTCAGTTTCTTTACAAATTTTTTCCAAAATATTTTAAACAGCAACTAACAAAATGCTTGTAATACATTCTACATTGAAATAGGATACACATGGCTTGCAAAATCACGATGTGTCATTTTAAATACTGCAGAAAATGACAGTACTGACATTTAAACTATGAAATAGCAGGATAAGGTTTTGAATATACGTCATGCCTGTGGAAATCGTGGGATGAGCAAACTTTGTAACATTTACGCTGCCCATGGAAATCACAGGATAAAGAGCCATAGGGTTTAAAAAAATACTATAACTTTGTGTTTTAATTCTCCACAGTATAATTTTTCAGAAGTTTCATATAATGCGGGAACTACATCAGTTGTGTCACGAATGTGATTATGTTTATTTACGTACAAGTGCATGTAGATTTTTTGGCTCTGCGAATCAACCAATTATGATTTACAAAAGTTATAGTTATTGAAAGATAATTACATGAATGATATTGAAAAATGACGAATTGTCGTTTTAAATATAGTAAAAAAATGACATTACTGACATTTAAACTATGGAAATAGCAGGATGATGTTTTGAATATACGTCAATGTCACGCCAGTAGAAATCGTGGAGTCAGCACATTTTTTTTTAAATTCCCGTTGTCCGTGGAACGCACAGAATAAAATGCTAATATAATAGTGTGTTTAAAAAAAATACTATAACTGTGTTTCAATTCTACACAGTAATTTGTCAGAAGTTTCCTATAATTACAAAACTACTTTAGTTGTGTTACGAATATAATTATGTTTATTAATGTATAACTGCATGGGGTAAATTCTTTGCTTCTGCCCATCAACCAATCATGATTTAAAAAAGTAATCAAATTTACTGAAAGATAATTACATGAGCGACATATTTTATGATTTTGAAACTATAAAACTATCTATTATTCTTTATTAAAGTAACAAATGGTTGAAATATAGTATTGGTTCTATTTTTGTCTTGCACTAAACGAAGCAATATTTATAACAATGTTTTCAGAATTTCTACAATTCTAAGTATTATTGCATCACCATTGAAAAGAATTTTCAAACCATAGAACGTCGAACACATATTTAAATGATACTAACGATTTAAAACCTTTTAATTACGTATTTTACGACAAAACAAATTAAAGTTTCACTATTATCTCAGTTCCTTAGTAACGGATAAATATTTCCAAAACATGTTTTACTTGAATTAAGGCATGACTTATGAATTGTATGCTAAATATTTATATATTTACCGAATGTATATTTACATGTATATAGTAAATTATGTATACTAAGTTTCTTCAATAAAAATGATTTTTATTAAGAACATTTAGTCAATACTTTAAGTAATATTTTAAATTACATATTTATGACAATGTTATTCAAAAATGCTTCAAATCTACTAAATATTATACCAGTTATGGAAAAGCAGTATTAAGTTACAGAACGTGACACGTATTCAAATTATAATATTTTTAAAAACCTTTTTAGTTACTTATTTTATGAGCAAAACAAAATAAACGCTTCACTGGTAGCTCATAAAACCACAGAAAATTACTTTGCACGGATGAATTTTTCCATACCATGTTTCAATTGAATTAACGCATGGCTTATGATTTACATGCATTCATATAATACTAAATGTTTTGCTCTTTTCAGAAAAAGCATAATTTACATCTTGTAAGTAGAGGTGGACTTGCAAGATTGGGAGCCGAGTGCAAAACATTTCTTTTGGGGTCACCTTTGTCTGTCACAGAACTATGTAAAACATTTATGATGTGAATTTTGGTATCCCCATTAAGTCTCCTATCGTCATTGAGGCCCCTCGCACTTGCGACTAAAATGAACCATTGCTTGTAAAAACCTTAGAGCAGGAATAAATGGAGGGAGCAACTCCAATCATTGGCTTAGCAAAAGCTGACCAAAACGTCCCAAGTCACGTGACCCACCAACGACGTATGGTTGGCATCTTCTACCTGAAACATGCGAAAGGAACCTGATTTCTTCCAATGCTTTGCTTCGAAATCTGTCACGTGACTTGGGGTCTGGGCTTCACGAATAAAAGTCTTCACTCCCTCCATTATACCTCTTCTCTATGGTAAAAACACAGACTTTTGTTTACATTATTTTGATGCACATGTATATGTTTTCAATTGAATAATCTGTGCAAAGAGAAGAATAATGCTTCTACAAACTGATATACATCATTTACTTTGAAATTATTTCGGAGACTATTCATGTAATGATAAAAATCAGTTGGCCAGAACCTCTTTTTACACCTGAAATTTTTTACCCACCAATTGTTTTTAGTTTTAATTTCATAAAAATTGCTCCCACTTTTTCGGTTCAAAAACAATTTATTGATGCATTTGATTTCGTCGATAAATAATATAAAGGCATTAATCATCACATGCAATGTTTTAATGCATTTGACTTTGAAAAATGAAGAAAGGTAATGACAAGTCTAAGATCATTAAAAATATTGCGATTTGCATGCCTTCTTATTGTATTATTTTTTAATAAAAGAAACACAAGAACATTACAGGGGCATTCCACGGTATTTTAACATTTATGTAGAGTCCGTAACATGACCTTTTTTGCCATAACTTTTTAATTTACTGTTTGATTAGCATATTATTTTACTTTGATCTTTTCCTACCAACACACCAGCTCAAAATAAAATAATTTGCAAATCAAACGGTAAATTAAAAAGTTTTGGCAAAAAAAGGTCACGTTACGGACTCTACATAATGTCAAAAATACCGTGGAATGCCCCTACAACAAATTTTGCACCATGAATATATTTTGGTTTAAATGCGCTATAAGATTTTTAATGCCGCAGATAATAATACCAAACATGAAATTAAATATTTACGTATGATCAAATGAAAAACGGTTTAGATTTAATCGTGCTTTAAAAAGCAACAGAAAAAATATAAAAAGCCATTACCTACAAAGAAGCACAAAAAGGAAAATTAATATACATTGAAATGATAAAAATAAGTAGATGAAACAAAGTTGTTTGCTAAGAAAGAAAATCATTTGATCATAAGCATCTCAATGATATCGTGAGCTGCAACAATGTTTAAGCCCCTATTCCGTAGCTATAAAAATTTAAAAGTTTTTCTTGTCACTGTAATTGAAACAATTTTCAAAAGACTAAAACTGTTAGCTTACCTTCAAATTAAAACCACCTGTAAATCCTTATCCTGGACTCGTATTTGGTCAGTTCAGAGCTCCATTTCCTTTATCAAGACACATTACCATCCCCAGAGAAGTAATCTCCTTTAGTTCATTGTTCAAAATCGAATCGGATTAGCCCAGCCAAAATCCACGTTTCCCACCCAATTCAATCCTAAGGCATCGAAACACCGAGCTCATACAGAGCACTATCTTCTTAGACGAGAGGAAATAGACAATAATTTGAAGGGGAGTTCCACTGAAGAAGATTTTTTTCCACTCAATTCTCGGACTCTCTGCATCTCCGCATCTGAGTTCCGAGTCCTGAAACAGCAGTGGGAGCTAGGGCTGCCAGTTGGTGAAGCACAGGACTTCAAAATGATCGCCAAGCGTAGGCTGTTTGGCGAGGAAGAATGTGAGACTAAAAAGACCTGTAGCTCCGCAAGATCATTGATCTTGCATGCTTGGTTTTTTTAATATGCTTTTTCATTGATTTGGTATTTTTTTTCTAAGTGGAAGAATAGAAATTAGCCACATTGGTACATGATTAATCTTTGAAATGCAGAGAGCAAGAGCGTAATGGATTATTTTTATGCATTTGCTTTAAAATGATGCTCTTAAGCACAGATTTAATATTTTAAGGTCTAAGCAATCTGTGTACAGTGTGATAGTGATTTTTCCTGTCGAAACTCATACAACTTTTACCATCCTGGGGGAAAACATCTTTGAAGAAATATTTCTTACTCTTTAGGTTGCATTTTAAAAATCCATCTTTCAATTCGACAAAAATTCGACCAATTATATGATTGTTTAGCACAAGAAGAGTAGTGAACTGTAGAACTGCAAATCAAACTTGTCATTATATACATGCAATACACCGACTGCCCGGTTATCCCATTCAGATACTTAACTTTCGAAAATCAATATCTGTTTAAAAACGCAACATTTAACAACCCCCCTTTATTTTTTACTTTTTTTTCAAAACCAGCATTTAATTCTAGATTCTAGGCTATTATGTTTCATCGAAATTTACAGAATTGTTTATCGAAACATCGATTCGAGATCCAAAATTACTCAGAAGAATTAAGGGTAAAACATTCAATATCGAACGAGCTAACGAAAATATCATCGTTTGTCTTAAAACCAATTTGAGGTCGCTGTAACATCAAACGTATAACTAATAACACTAAAAGCTTGAGTTCAATTATTCTATAAAGAGTCAGTTGGGGTCAATTACGTAGAAGGGAGATAGGGGCCCTCGAAACAACAAAACTATTATATGAACACCCTAATAATACAAGGACTTAAAAATGCACTTTTCGGTCTTTAATTTTGAAAAAATTCATATGCCCCCCCTCCCTCCTCCCCCTTGAAAAACTTTTCACGACGCTACTGGTTGGGGTAAAGGGAAAGAGAATTTAATTTTTTTCTTTTTACATCTTTTTTTTTTCCTTTTGGATGAATGGCGAAATAAAATTTTGTGCAGTGTCCAAGACTACATTCTCCGAGAGTAACTAGGTATGAACAATTTGGCTTTATGACTGTCTGTTACAAAATAAAATCATGTTTACATTTACCCCAAAGTGATTCCTTTTACCCCGGAAACTAGGCGATAAGTGAAAACACCTCATTTATTAACCCACGGAGTTGATATAGGTAGATAATCGCACACAACCAGTTTAGAAGTTACGGAGTTCTAAACCAACAATACTTATTTTGTGGCCTGTAACTAGCATGCGACCTGCTGAATCTTCCAAAAGTTTTCGGAAATTATTTTAAAAGAAAAGCATACAATACATTAAATTATGCGTTGCATTTATGTAAAATACGACCGAAAGTTAATTTCCATCAAAATTTCATCTTCCATAAAACAGAAAGACTGAAAAACTTAGTTGCTTAATTTTGGTTACCCCAAAATACAATGTTCCTGGGGTAAATGGAAAGACCTAAATTGCTCATTAAAAATAGCTGGAAAGATAAAACTCATCAATAAACATTTTTCGTAACTTTCCACGTGACAAGAAAACTATTTAAATCCAGTTACTTTGCATTTGTAAACCTGCTGGAGAGGAAAATATAAAACCACTAAATTTAGAATATAAACAACTTTTCCACAATGTCATCTTCAAACAATAACGGTGCTTATACAACTGTTTGGAGAATCATATCAAACTCTCAAAACCTCTTATATTTTACCCAGTTTTCACTCAACAACAGCCAAGTTTTACAAATTTAAACAAGTGGGGTAACAGAATTTGTTTCCATTTACCTCATGTTTTCGCTGACTCCAACTGATCCTACTTCAGCATTTAGAGGGGGGAATCTGTACATCGTCGCCTCCCCCAAAGGAACAGTAGGATATTTTACTGTTATCTTACTCTGAGTTGTTGATATGTTTCTGCTGTTGACTAAATTAGGCTCATTTAACTCCTGACGCAAAAAGAGTTCTTCAGTTCAACTCGTCTATCCAAGAGTCTGTCCGTGGCACCGTAGCTCCTAAACGGAGGAACCAACTTTGATAATGTTTATTCTTGTTTTGAAAGGTAATTTGACTGAGGATGCACCTAGCCAGCAGTTTAAAATAGAGTCCATGGCAGGTACGCTGTGTACAAAGTTACGAATAGAAAACTATATTCTTGAACCTTCTAAAACAGCCACGTTCTTCCTTCAGTGTTAAGAATAATCGTTGCAAATTTGGGGGCAAATAATCAGAAATTGGTTTCTTAAATTGTATGAAAACTACGAATTTATTAAAATAAGCATGTGTCAGTGATAACAATTCTTGCTATGAAATTTTCTTTCCGTTTATGTGTTTTCCCAAATCTTGCATAGACAGATTTTAAGTATGTTTAAACTTTAAACCTGTTCTGACCCGAGAGATTCATCTTAATCTGAAGTATGTCCTATGAAAGAAAAAAAGTTGGGCACCACTGATCTTAACAATGATTCTTTTACGTTGGGGCACTTAAAATGAGTAATTCAATATTAGTTATTGTGCCTGACTGAATCTAAAACCAAATCCATTCATAAGTAAACAAAATTATTGAGGTTGTTTACCTCATTTTTCCTTTTATGTTTAAACTCTAATGTAACAGCATATCGCAACAACATAGAATACTTTCAAGACGAAGTTTTTTTTTTTGAGCAATCACGATTGCTTATTGTTCTCACTTGACTGTTTTTGACGTTCCTTTGATTTTTCCCACCGCCACCCTCCGCACCATCACCGTCGACGGGCTCCTCACGATGCTGCACCTCTAGCGAAAGCCGTCTCCAGGTTGCATCCATGTCCTACACACGCGCGCATACATACACAACTACACACACACACACACAAACATATACACCTACGCACACCTACACACACATACACCTATACATACACACATACAAACACATACACACACGCATACATACAGACACCCACACATACACACACAAAAACATACACACACACACATACACACCACTACCCACACATTCATGCCTGCACACAGACACAAACACATATACCTACAAACACATACACATACCCCCCCCACAGACACAAACACACATGCCTACACACACATACACATAACCCGTACACACAAACACATACCCCCACACACAAACACACACGCCTACATACACACACTCGTGATTGCGAGAAACATAATTTGAATTCAAGATGTCAAAATTCAAATTAATTGTTGAATTTATTATTTTTTTTTTTTTGAATAAATTGTTTAATTCTTCTGAATGGGAACAAGCTACAGGTATTTATCACGATGAGAAAAATAAGTTTCATTATGTAAAGTATAAAAGACAAGTATTGAAGCATTAACAATGAAAACGGTCAGAAGAATGCTATTTGTGCTAAAAGACATTGTGAACCGTAATTGAATGTGACATTTCTGCACTAAAATCTGTCTCTTTGAGAAACTTCCAGTAATTAAATTCCAAGCCCAGGACTTTTTGAAACCAATTACCTATTGTACGTTTGGTCCATCAGCTTCCGAATTAAGGGTGCGGGTTTCAAATAAAATGTCAATTGTACGATGTGAACAAAAAAAAAAAAAAAACATTTTGTGCATGCATAATTTTATCCGGGATATTCGCTCATAGATCGAAGACAATTTTCGATTGTTCGAATTTCTGTAATTTATTTATATAATGTATTAAATTATTTATTTTTTTTTCAGTAATTTCTTTAAATTGAGTTGTGCAATGGATTGACGATGTTCTGATAACAGTTTTAACAATTAGTAGCGAAACTTGCTTTATAAGAAAGAAAATAATCACATCAAAAATGTTTTGATCAATTAAAGGAAACGGATCAATTAAGTTGTAGTTTTCAATTTAAAGATATTTGGGGTTAATTCACATTTGACATTATTTATTAACACCCTGTACTTCTGCATTCCATTATCTAAAAGCCTGAAGAAATATCATTGAAATAGTTTTCTGACAGTGTTAGTTACGAAAATAAGTAAATTGGATAAAACATTGCTTTTACTTCCAATCAGCGGCTCTTAAATTGCGTTTCACGGAACTCCAGGGCTCCATGGAGATCAATCAAGGGCACCGCGAACCGTGCATCTTATATTCATTTTGTTCGAATTAGTCATGTAAGAAAAAAGGGTTTGAATAGAAAATTTAATTAGTATTTTCAATGACCAGCATAGAAAATATCGAAACGAATAATGGAATTCCAATTGTTGTCACACTGTAAACAAATTACGAAACGTTACTTGGTATTTCCGTGTTACGTTTTGGGATTTTAATGGTTTTTATCCACTTTCTGGAAAAATCAAGCATCATTGTCAAAAAATTTCCTGAACTGCTACAAGTTGCACGAATGCAGACTTTTCACTGTTCTGAAAAATATTTTTAGCTCCCAGTTTAAAGATTAACTAAGCGTATTTATAAAGTGTATCGGCTTCGGTTCAATTACAGCCCGTCCATGCTAATTAAGCTCCCAAAAGGAGCGAATAAGTATGGACTACGTTGCTTTGCAAGAATTGCAAGCGAGTAAAATTCTCGTTACTTACCAGCAATTCTGGCTTAGCTTTGGCCATGTTTGCAATAATGCTCTTGGAATTTCCTTGATGAATTAGGAAGACGCCAAGCTATTATATTATACCTTCCTAAATGTACTCAAATTTTCCTGAGACACGATTGGCTTTACATGGGAAGATTTCTGAATTTTTTAGTTTCATGATAGTATCAGGAAGGTTACTGATTTTTAGCTGCAAACGTTCCTGGATTTTGCAAGGTATGTGACTGGCAGAAATTGGGCACATCAGCTGCCCATTATTTTCCAGGAACGTTTCTAAATCGTCTTTACAGTGCAATATATGACCTTCAACTATGTTAGTACAAAAATACAGTCGAGTCCCGACTTAGGCGAGAGATGCGTTCCAAGACCCCTCGCGTAAGTTGAAATTTCGCGTTGTGGAAAAGGGTATGTGTAAAAACTTTTATAAACATACCCATATAATTAAAGACACTTGTAAACACCACCTCAAACTGTTGAAAACCATTTCTTAACTATACATCACTGTTTCTCACATAAAAAAACTGAATTTTTATTTATATTAAAAAAAAACCGTTTTATTCAACATAATCTTTAGCTTTTCTTTAATTGTCAGAAACTTTCTCTTTTTCATTCTATTTTCAAATTTTAAATGAAGCAGCGCTCTTAGGTGTCATTATATTTCATCAACTTTCCCATATAGAATGAGAAATATAAATGGAAAATGGAGAGTAGTTATTTGTATAAGAGATGTTTAGACTAGTATGGTGTGGGAACTTCCACTCTCGGTGATGCCAAAGGGATGAAGGTCCATTCACGAAAATTTTTTTTAGTATCCAATATCTAAGCCGATACTTACACACCGCGATTCCCTTCGGAAAATTTTCGTGTTGCGGGCAGAGAATTCGCGTTAAGTCTAAAATTCTTTACCGGGGGAAAAAATCGCGTTATAGCCATTTCGCGTAAGTCGGATCGCGTTGTAGTGAGAGTCGACTGTATACATTTTTATTGAAACAACATTTCATCTTTCCCTGAACCATAAAAATTCGAAATAATGCCGGGTTGTGGGGCTCTGGTGCAATTAAAGAGATAAATATTCGCATACCATTTGTAAGTGAAACTGAGTTCTCAAGTTATGTGTAGACAAAAACTATTCACCGCAATAGATTTAGTTCTAAAGTTGACATGAAAATTCAACTTTCATCCATAAAAACTAATGTCAAGTATATTTACTCTTGTCTGATCCTGGCCCGCCGGAGCCCCTGGGTCTGTCGAGCTATAGCGGGTCAGTAAATCGCAATCCCTTTAGCAATAGCTAGCGCAGTGAAATGGGAGGTGCTATCCAGTTCCATTTATGGAAAAGGGGACAGGGGCAGAGATGGCTAATTCAAGTGTAGTTACCAAGCACCGATCCAAATGGGAGTCAAGATCCCATTGATAAGAAAGACCAAAAAGAGCCTGAAGTACCGTTTTAAACCTTCAAGCATAAAAAAAATTCCGGTTGAAATCCGCAAATCTCTCCTTATTTTCCCCATAAGTAAAAACTACACTTTTAGGACATCGATTTCGGAAAATTTCCGGAGAGGAGTTGCATACCTATACCCACCCCTTCTCCCCAATCTCTGTCCAATATAGTTCAAAGCAGTGTTTTAGCAACTTCAAACTCAAGCCATTTCCAAAACCCTTTCGCCCCCGTCTCACGTAGCAAAAGATAGATTTAAAATGAGTTTTCAGGAAAGAGAGCTCTCGAATTCAATACCGTATAACCCGATATCACTAAAGATATTTTTTGTTTTATTGTAAAGTCTCCGTGTGGAAACACTTCCGAAATTTTCCCTGTCTTTCAGAGGTGTTTGTGATCCAAAATTTCCAGACATTTTGAAAAATTTGGGTTGCCGTTTCCAAAAATTTTGGGCTGACACATTCTAAAACTGACAAATGATTCAAAAAAAAAGTTTTACAATAGTTTTTTTTTTAAATATTTTTTTAACGATTTCAATGATTTTTGTAGATATATTTGAAGAATTTTTACCGGGACGGGGGGTTGAGCTTCCTCATAGTTTCCGAAATTTTCAGTCTCCAGGAAATTTTTCTTGAGTCCACTATCACCACTGCTATCCTTGCAACTTTTTCTTTCTCCAGCATCTCCTAACATGTCCTAAAGAGTGCATCTGTAGACATTAATTATTTTTAAAAAATAGGAAAGAGCACCCACCCTCTCAGTGACATTTCAACAAATTGTCTAAAATTGCGTTTTTAAAACTTTAATGTCAAGAAACTTCTGGGGACGGACTCCAATCCGTGACCGTTCTTCTAACGTCCTCAAAGATGACCTAAAATACGTCTTTCACTGGGGGGGGGGGGGGGGAGGGATCTCCGAAGCTCGATCCTTTCTTTAACGTTACTACCGAAGATAGCATGAAAGTTTGCCTTTAAAAATTTAACTTTCGCAAATTCACCGATGAAGATCCGTAACTTTCCTAACTCAAAAATAGTTTTTGCATTTTTGAAATTTAAGTTTTGAACAATTTCCGGGAAATGACACCTGAAACCTTTTTTCCTCAGAAAAGATGTCAAATTTGACGTCAGTTTCATAAGCAGCTTCAAGAGGGAACCCTCTTTCCTTCCCTTTTCTTCTATCATTAGCAAACATGGGCCGTGGTAGCCCGATCGGTAGAGTGTCGGATTCGGGGCCGGAGGGTCCTGGGTTCGAACCTCGATGGTCGAAGTCCCACCGTCGTCATCAAAGGGGACTGAGCGACGTTAAATATGCTCGTGGTCTCAATGTCCTCCAAGTGAAACGATACCTCTGGGGGTGCTAGTACTAGGTAGCTATTAGCTCCTGGACTAGTTCTAAATTCTCATTAACTGTTCGATCCGGTGATGGTGCTGCCATCTATCGGTATATAAAATAATGGAGGCAAGGCACTTAGTATGCAGTCCTCGACATAAATACAGTTGTAGTCAGTTGTGACTCTGAATAGGAATTAGCAAACATAAAATGAAAAATAAAGTTAAGAATATATATTTAAACTCATCATTTAAATACATTATTACAACAACAGCGATGTTTTTATTTCAGTAGAAGAGTAGAATAGAAATAGAGTTACATGATAAAAAACAGTTTTCCATTACAACAATAAATCTGTTTATGTATTAAATCCCTGTAACTGAAACGTAAACATATTCTGCAATTTACTCTCAAAAATTAAAAATCCATGTCTTCATCATCAGAAACAATGAAATTTCGTTTCAACCATAAATGTTAAAGATATTTTGCAACTATACCGGAAATTCGTATGATCTTTACTAAGAAAGACAATGTCACCAGAAATCTCGAGAAATTAGTTCGGAGCACAACTCCCGAGAGAGCGGCACTAATTATGCAAATTCAAATGAATTGTCAGAAATAAAGATGTTGTTTAAAGCGCATTCACTTTACGAGGAATTATGTAATCAAATCCAAGTAGCATAACTGTTAAAAGGAAATAATGTGTTAGCATTTCATTTATTAGAAATTCAGCAGTAAGAACATTTAATTACATAAATTTTAGGAAATTTTTTTTCTGAAGAGCGAAAAATTCGTTCGGCAGAAGAATTAGTTTCAGATAACCCAAAAATAAGATATTTTATAGACAAATAACGTAGGTAAGCAAAATATTAAAAATGAAGCAGATCGGTTGATCGTAAATGCAAAATTGAAACACGAAAATGTACGTTTAAAAAGTACTTTAATTTGTGCAAAAAAAAAAAAGGTTTTAAATAAATGATTGCAGTTAATACTTTTTAGTGCTATAAACTAAGCAGTTTTAAATAAAGTGAAAATTAAACGAAAAGTACCCTTTTTAAAAAAAAAAAAAAAAGGTTACGTACTGGCCTCTCGTCATTTGCCAGAACTAGTACCTTTTTTTTTAAAGAGCTGACATCCATTCTTTCATGAGGCGCCTCTATCGGTAGATAGCCATTACCACGAGGATTTAACACTCAGCTACTACAACAGCTTAATATTAGCATAGTGTTTCCTCACTTGTTATATCTGTTTTTTTTTTTTTTTTTTGAGCAATCACGATTGCTTATTGCTTTTATTTGAGCGTCCTTGATGTCCTGTTCCTTTTTCAGAATGGACCAGGGGCCTCTGCAGCACCACCGTCCACCAGAGGACGGAGCTGCTCCTCTGGTCCTAGCCTCCACTAGCAGCACTATCCTTCGGAATCCCCTCCTCCTAGGCGGTGGCGTCCATATCCTACATACACACACGTCTATACACAAACAAGTCCTTACACACTTACACAAATGTAACCGCCCAGGAGGAGGAGCAGGCTTGGGAGGACGTGTGAGCCGTTTCTAGAAATAATAGCCTCCAATGAGTAGGGTCTTGTCACAACTCGTGATTGCGAAAAACATAATTTGAATTCAAAGTGTCAGAATTCAAATTAGATATATATACACACATATATATGTTTTTTTTTTACAAAAGAAAAGTGGTAGCTATCACTTTTGAATAGGTTATCAAGTTCGTCATTATCATTCAGTTAAGCTAAAATTGTAATGTTACTGTCATTTTTTTGAGCAATCACGATTGCTTATTGTTCTCATTTGACTGTTTTGGCGTGCTATCATTTTATTTTCCCACCAGCACCCTCTGCCGGCACCACCGTCGACCGGCTCCTCACGATGCTGCTCCTATAGCGAAAACCGTCTCTAGGTTGCGTCCATATCCTACACACACACGCATACACACGCGCACACACACACACCTACACACACATAAACACAATCCTACACACACATACACGAACGCCTACACACACTCGCGTACACACACAGCACTGCATTCACAAAAAGCACACACATGCATACATACACACACGAACGCCTACACACACAGCACTGCGTACACAACATGCGCACACATGCTTAAATATACACACACACACGCACGCACCCACACACATGCGCCTACACAAACACACACACGCATACATACACACACACGATCGTGATTGCGAAAAACATAATTTGAGTTCAAAATGCCGAAAATTCAATTTTTTTTTTTTTTTTTGTGAGCTTTAGAAAACAGCCGTAATTAACTTTTAGAGTCCAGTATAATATTTAAAAGGATATAGCTCTTTCTTTCTGTAGCATTGACATAATTTTGTGCACCAAAAATATTAACTCAGATTACCAATACCTGTTTTATTCAAAAAGCAGACATTTAATTTACTTTAAAAAGGTAGTTTGAAATCAATTTCATATTAATTTGAATTTTTGTCTTACAATAAGCAAAATGTTTCTCGGAATAAAGTCACTCACCCACGATGACTGAAAACATTTCAGTCATCGTGGTAGCTCTTTAAAGCAAAATTTTAACTACCATTACGAACTAAAAATTAAATAATCTCATTAAACGTGAATTCGTATTTAACTGCCAGCTTCGGTTTCCAATTAATGAAGAGGACATTCATATATATAAATTTATGCAGCAGCATTTCTAAATTACGACAAACTAAGCATTAATTTTGTCTGAAATAGGACTTTGTTACGGATATCTAAAAGTTTCAATTAATTAAAGGTTCGGATTCTGATGTACTAATGAAAATATCTCTTTTAGACAGATTCAGAAACATACACCGAATGGACATATAGTAAGGATTTAGTGCTTAATGTTCTGTAGCTCATTTTTGCCGTTAAAAAGATATGCATCCTAACTTGAATTTTAAGGTCAGTTCGTTTCCATGTTCCACTCAATATGTTTTCAATACTATCCCGTAATAGGCATCGAATCTAAGACAGAAACCCAATTGATATCATTGAGTTTAGGTGAAACTTTAACTAAATGTAAATTATACTCTTTTTTTTTTCTGATATATCATGCAGTCATTTACGATGACTTTCAGCCTCAATTTCTCAATTTTAAACTGCACCACTCATATTTTTATAGTTTTATTGTATTTCGTAGCTATTACGTGGAAAAAATTCTCTTAAAATATATTATACAGGTATTCAAAATAAAGATAATTTCAAATTTTTATTTTATTAATTTAAGTCTGTTGGCTCTCATGCCATTTGACTACACTGTAAAAAAAATCCGGAAACGTTTCTGAGTATATCGTGCAGCTGCGGTTCATGAAATTTTCAAAAACGTTTCTGAGTATTTCGGAATTCTCTTTCTATAATGTCCAGAAACGTGTCTGAGTATTTCGGAATCCTCTTTCAATGTTTCTGAGTATTTTGGAATACTCTTTCTGTAACTTTCAGAAACGTTTCTGAGTATTTCGGAATCCTCTTTCCGTAATTTCCAGAAATGTTTCTGAGTATTCTGTGCAGCTGTGGTTCATGAAAGTTTCGAAAACGTTTCCGAGTATTTCGGAATTCTCCAAACAATTTTCAAAAACGTTTCCGAGAATTTCGGAATCCTTTTTCCGTGATTTTTTCTAAAATATAATTCTTTACTATAGTATTGCATACCATATCAGTTCTTTCATATCTGACAGCAATGAAACAAGCAATTTTAGAATCATTCGTGGATTTTTTTTTTCTGAATTTCTAATGACAAATAGCATGGTTAACAGCATAACATATGCACAGTTATAAATTTTTGAAAATTTATGAAATAATATAGTAGTTTCATTCCTAATCACAAAATCGTCAGAGGACGGGAGGGGGGTACTTTCTCAAAAGTGGGATTGTTTGTTAAACAATCTTAAACTTCAGTTTTTCTCTCAATATTTTCAAGACAAAATTATCAACATATTGTATTTTTAATGCAGAACTTAAAAACATATCTTGTATCAAACTTGATAGCTTTTATTTTCGGATAAAATTTGACAGAACTTACCTTCCCTTCGCGTTTCGGAATTCGTTCACCTCAAGTCTATTTCTCTGACGAACAAAATGCACCGAAAAGTGCCAACAGAGAAATTGGTGAATTTAAATATGACACCAAGTCCTCCTGTTGGAACCATTCGGGTTGATTCTTCTGTTCTTGCCCTTTTCCAGTTCATCACAAATATAAATACTTAATCAAAATAGGTTACTGATTTTATTTTTACAATGTGCGCAAAATGCATTATATATTTTATTTATTAAAACATTGAATTCTATTGCATGATTTTTCCATTTCATATATACGAGATTCCCCCCCCCCACACACACACCATAAGAGTGATGGTGCACCCATAAAATGCTATAAAGCGCCCCCCCCCCCTTTAAAAAAAAAGCAATCCCTGAAAATGTCAATGGCAGTCTGCGTGGTGAACGCCCCTCGTCTTCTCCCCATATGTACATTGTATATTAATAACATAGTATTTAAAAAATGATCACTTTTAAAACAATGACATGAAATAATATTTCTTTCTATTTCTGCTTGTAAATGCAGCTGTTCCATTTTTGCCACTGACTCATTCCTCCTGACTGTCCTATATTAAACTAGTATATCCACGAAGGAAATGTTATTTACTGAACAACTAATGTCAAGGAATTTTTTATTGTCAACCACATTTAACAAAATGAATAAGCACATGAATTAATTGCATAACTATGTTGCTTACTAATAGATAACTGTGCCATTTTCTAATGGTATAAATATTTTTAAATAAATGAATAAATTATAATAAAAAAAGATAAATAATACTGGCACATTTTTTGTGAAGCATATTACAATACTACAAAACATTTGCATTACCATATTTTTAATGAATTAAACAATTGATTTTTTTTTTGAACCAATGTATGTATGTCCAAGTATTTCGAAATAACTTTTCTGTGATTGCTTTTCAAATATAAATCTTATTTCTTTTACGTAATTAATCAGTTTCAATTAGTTGCAACAAATAGTACACTGCGCACATAGGTATGTAGGATAACTTTAAATTAATTCGATAAACCCAAAAACAGCCAATTGGAGCCTCATCAAATGCAAATCAACAAAAATATAAATATATATAACAACATGTTTTAAAATATTCATTAATACTTACAAGCGAACATGAGCGAAAGAAAATCTAAGTACCTCCATTACAACTGGATAAGTAATCCAAAGGGTTTCGTTTCATTAAGTATAAAAACGGGTGTTGAAACTATTCACGCTTGAACACACAATATATATGTAATCATGGTCGCACTGGAAATTGTAAAGAAGCAAATCGTTATTAACTAACTTAATAGCTGCGTACATCGTCTAAAAAATCAAGAGCAGCCCCAAAATGCAAAGGCGTAAAATTAGTTTCGACAAAATTTACTACTCTCTAGACATGAAATAACAAGCAATCCAATGCTAAACAGTTGCTGACTGCAGCAACCATAGATAAGGAAAAAATAAGCTCTCGTTATTTCCGACTCACTGGCGCCAGTGTTGGAAGGATAAAATACGTTTCGAAGCATTGCGCCTCACTTCCGCTTCTAGATTTTTTGAAATAACAAAAAGCTTTCTGAATAATGAGGAGTTCGCTATTGGATGAAGGATTCTTATTATTTCGGAAACGTTTCCGATATATCTAGAAACGTTTCCGAAATTTGTTACAGTGTACTGGCTCTACAGTAGGGGAGACTGGGGATACTTGATCCCTAGGGATACATGATCCCATAGCCAAAAATGTACCAAAATCATTAAGTAGAGATTTGAAACCTGACAATTATATTAAAGTTATACTTGTACATAAAAACTGGCAACATTTTTTTTCCAGCCATTTTCGTTTAGCTCAAGAAGTGATCGTCTGAATGTGTCAAGGGAAACATTTTTTAGGAAAGCATTCCGAAGTTTACATTATCCGTTAAATACAACTTAAAAACAAATTCCGAAGTATAATGTTTAAGTATAGACAGTCTTTAATAATTGAGACATATGTTTAGTAAATTGCCACTAATTGTTAATAATAGAACAAGTATGTTTGTAAAAAATCTCATATTAGGGATACTTGATTCCTTCGTTTAGAGGGATACATGATCCCAGGGATCAAGTATTCATATGACTATAAACACAATGAAAACAATATAATGGTTGTTTACTTAGTTGACATTAACTTTAAACATTCAAAACCATGTTAATATAAGAACATTTATCATAGTTTGAATGATTGATTTAAACAATCACTACTGTAAATATGCTAAACAATTGAAATATCAGTTCGCACTTGTAACCCACATAACATCTCAAACATCTAAACATAAACTAACTCTACTGATAAATTATGTTCTGATCAGCCAAATGAGCTTGAACAAGTTGAAATAGATGTCAAATCTTTGTTTGAAAGAAAAAAAAAAGATTTTTGCTATTGTTAGATTTACAACAAAAAAGTGAGTTGCCTTAGTCATTTCTTGTAGCATTATGACCCGCGTTGAGAATAGTTGATACATTGCGAAAAAAATTTAAAGATTTTTTTTATATGAAAAAAACTTATGTCTACAAAAGTGTCAACATTATTTGTTAGGGAAATAGAAATAGTATTGTATGAAATTACATTTTGTGTGGTACGTAGCGTTGGTAACAAAAAATGTAAAAATCAAAATGTGAAATGTGTATCAACTAACCCCGGTCTCTCTTCTACTCGCAAAAATTTAGAGCAATGTAAGAAGCGGAAATGCTTAGGAATATCAGAAAAGTATCAAATCGAAAAGTCTTTCTCAATAATAAATGATAGCAGCAGTGGTACATAGTAGTAGCTGCGGGGTTAAAAACACCATACATTTTTGTTTTGAACTGCATTAACCATAATATCATGTTAACCCTGTAATGCATCAGGAAGCCATTTGGAAACTGTTTTCATATGGTGTATTAAAAATATCCTGCTATATAAATAGGTTAAAAATACTCTCAAGGTAAGACAATCAAAATCTGGATTGAAATTAAAAAATATATATTTTTCCTGTTACTTATTCAGTTATTAGAATCACATATTTTTTTCTGATGAGAAAAAAAAAAAGTCATGCATTGCATGGTTAATTATGTACTCTAGTCAATAAATTCATATGTTCAAGTGCTACTGCTAAAAAAAAATTATCTGTACTTGTATGAACTTTTATGAATTGAACTTTTTCTCCAGAAAGCTGGCTGTGGTAACGGGTATAAGAGACTAAAGTAAAGTTTCTTTTATGCGTAAATACAAATGATGAAGTATTTTTCACTGAGTTTGTATTGAATGTGGTATAAAATATTATTTACGGAATCATTATACGTCATGCTCTTTCGTAAACGCAAATACGACGCAAACTAAGAGATATAGGGTCAACAAGAAATAAGTTGAGCATTTCAAATGGCTCTAGATTGCTTTGCATTGGTGCAAATGAGATGAAATTTTGAACTACAGATACTTCAAATGATGCATTTGAGAATTATTAAGCTTCAAAAAATTAGTTTGAAAAGTCACGAATGGGTGACCTCTGCACAAAAAAGCACCTAAAATGTTATTAATATTTACTAATAATAAAGCTGAAAGTCTCTCTGTCCGGTGGATGTCTGTAGGATGTCTGTGACGCGCATAGCGCCTAGACAATTCGGCCGATTTTCATGAAATTTGCACAAAGTTAGTTTGTAGCATGGGGGTGTGCACCTCGAAGCGATTTTTCAAAAATTCGATTTTGTTCTTTTTCTATTCCAATTTTAAGAAAAAAATTATCATAAGATCGACGAGTAAATTACGAAATTATCATAACGTGGAACCGTAACATGGGCACAAGCCAGTCGGCGAGATACGAAATTATCATAACGTGGAACTGTAACATGGGTACAAGTCAATTGGTGAGAAAATTCACCATACATTATTTACGAAATTATCATAACGTCGAACCGTAACATGGGCACAAGCCAATTGGCGAGATACGAAGTTATCATAACGTGGAATCGTAACACGGGTACAAGCCAACTGGCGAGAAAATTCACCATACATTATTTGTAAATATACAGGCGAACGAAAAGACCTTTTAATTTTTCTATTACGGGCAAAGCCATGCGGGTACCACTAGTCTTAAATAATCTAAAACAATAACTTAAATCTGCTCAATATAGCCCCATCCCGTTCAACACTGGTCAGAAGCTGATAAACAAATTTAGAATACTATGTTCTTATAAATCCTTCCGAGAAGTTTTAGGAAGTAATAGCCGTCATTTGAGAAAAAGAAAAGGAGGGGGGGGGGCTTCATTTTCATCTTTTCGCTCAAATATCAACTAAATTCATGTGGTTTCTTTCTTTTATGCTATGTATTATCTAGTAAAATTAAAAATGTGAGTCAACCAAGGCAGTTATTATAATAATGTAATACTTAGTTGCTTCTTTGAATATTAACTCATAAAAAATACCCAAATGAAATAGAGAAATTGTAGTAAAACTCTAAAAATATTATCATGCTACTGATTTTATGAAATTGGAAAAAAAAATCTGAACTTCTTTAAATCAGAATAAAATTGTATTACAAATTTAATGTAAAAACAGAAAGGGTGTAATGTAAGAAAAATGCATTAGATAGATTATTAGACCCCATTAGATGAAAATCATGCGTTGAAAGAAACATATTGTTCAGAAATGTATCTTTCTGTTCAAATTCCTTTCCATTCACTATCAAGACGAAAGAAAGCAACTCATTCCTTCTTCGCTAAGTACCGAGCTGATCTGATAAATCCCAATAAAGACATAATAAACAGCCTATGCATTTCTGGTATGCCTCATTCCGCAGGAAATTTTCTTCTCCCAATTCAGAACCGTAGCCAAACGGAAGACTAACACACTCTTATTGCAAGGGGACAACGATAATTAAGAAAGAGCGAGAAAGAGGTGCTAAGGAGAAAGATGTTTTTGTTTTTCTATGCAACATTAAGTCCTTTTTTACTTCCTTTTACAAAAAAGGAAGTAATGTATTCGCGAAAAAATTTTCACTCAAAAATCGGCCTTAATTTCCATTTTGCTCGCCCCCGAATGAATATTGATTTTTACTTCCTTTTACAAAAAAGGAAGTATTGTATTCGCAAAAAAATTTTCACTCAAAAATCGGCCTTAATTTTCATTTTTCTCACCCCCGAATTAATGTTGAGTTTTTTCTTCGACTCGACCACACGTGGATATATGCCTAGGAACCTACATTGTCTGTAGGTTCCTAGGCATATATCCATTTTGACGACTATATCCATTTTGACGACCGTGGGTATGTGTGTATGTGTGTATGTATCTCGCATAACTCAAAAACGGTATGTCCTAGAAAGTTGAAATTTGGTACTTAGACTCCTAGTGGAGCCTAGTTGTGCACCTTCCCTTTTGGTTGCATTCGGATGTTCCTAAGGGGGTCTTTTGCCCCTTTTTGGGGGGAAATCATTGTTAATTTCGATGTAAACTCAAGTGGTGTTATAATTTATCGGACACTTGCGATATATCGCCAGTCTTTTGTTCGCCAAGTTTTGTCGCCAACTTGGCGACAAATTTGACTTTTTTTTTATTTGGTTTTAAATTAGCCACTATTGGTGATATTTAGAGAATAAACTATTGAATCACATTAAAATTGCCAATAATGAGGAAATAACATTAAATTGGAGTAAAAGGAAGTCATGTGATGCTCAGCTCGTTTTTTTCAAAACGACGACAAGTGGATACATGCCTAAGAACGTATAGACACCTGAAGAATCCATTTTGACGATCCCGGAGTAAATTACAACTAGTTTTCTCTTGACGTCCGTATATATGTATGTATATGCGTGTATGCATATGTGCGTACGTATGTGTGTATGTATCTCGTATAACTCAAAAACGGTATGTCCTAGAAAGTTGAAATTTGGCACATAGACTCCAAGAGGGTTCTAGTTGTGCACCTTCTCTTTTGGTTGCATTCGGATGTTTCAAAGGGGGTCTTTTACACCTTTTTGGGGTAAAATCATTGTTAATTTCAATGTAAACTCAAGCGGTGGTATAATTTGGCAAACACTTGGCAATATATCGCCAAGCTTTCGGTCGCAAGTTTTGTCACCAACTTAACGACGAATTTGGCGGTTTTTTTTTTTTTTTTTTCCTTTTTAATCTGGTTTCAATTTGGCCATGTTTAGAGAGTTAACCATTGAATCACATCAAAACACCAATATTGGGAAAATTTATCTGTATAAAACGTTTTCTTTGCTTCGGTACGCAACAGACTTGGAATGAAAGTATTTAAAGTGTTTTTTTGCTCACTCCGAGGCACTATTATCTTTAATTGGAGTAAAAGGAAGTCATGTGATGCACACATCAGCTTGTTTTTTTAGAAATTCATATATCATGAAGGTTCTGAATTACATCTTTTAATTAGATTATGTAAACCAGAGGCTCTCAACCTGGGGGAGAGGGTGCTCCTGGATGGGGAGAGAAAAGTGTAGAAGGGCGATTCTTGAAAAAAAGTCCTGTGCGTAACGCTAAGTTTTTTATTTTTTCCAACTAATCAAAGCCTTTCAAAAATAATGCTGCAGGGGAATAATACATGCTTTAATATACTATCAAAGCATAACCGTTAATCCCATATTTAATTAATAGTTATTTGAATAAAATAAAAAAACTTAGCATTACGCAAGGGACATTTTTTCGAGAATCGCACAAAAGAAGTTCAAGGGTGGCATGAATTCATAGAAAGAAAAGTGGAAACGTAAACTTATTCAGCTTTGAGCTCACATATACATACTTTCGACCGTATAGCCTTTTTTTTTTTTTTTTTTTTTTTTTTTTTTGTTGAGGTTTCTAATGTTGTTTTTATCTATATATCCCTGTGACTCTGAATTGCATTAAAAATTACCTAAGTGGTGCTTTGTCACAGTCAATTCAATATTAAAAACCTTGTCGAGGACAAACAGTGGCAGCCTAGCCCTCCTAATTATGTTGTGAAGGCAAGGACGGATACAAGGGAGGGGCCATGGGGGCGATCGCTCCCTCCTTGGACCAAGACGCAAGGACTCTCCCTCGGGAATTTTCGATTCTAAAGTTCCCAAAAAACGCAATTTTAACCGATCTTCAATAATGTTACGAAAAAGGAGGGTTCTCCCTCGAAATTTTTCCAGACTTGTAGTCTTGAAAACGCTCTTGTGGCACATCTCTTAACACTTCAGTGATAGGGATCGGAACTTTGTACAGGAAGTTTTTCGAAGTTCTAAAAACTCAATTAGACGATTTTAGAATGATGCTAAATGGAGCTCTGGGGCTTCCCCAATGATAAGAAAGTTTTCTAATTAAAATTAAAACGAGCTGATGTGTGCATCACATGACTTCCTTTTACTCCAATTTAATGTCATTTCCCCATTATTGGCAATTTTAATGTGATTCAATAGTTTACTCTCTAAATATCACCAACAGTGGCCAAATTGAAACAGATTTAAAAATAAGAAAAAATCGCCAAATTTGTCGCCAAGTTGGCGAAAAAAGCGACTAAAAGACTGGTGATATATCGCCAAGTGTCCGCCAAATTATAACACCACTTGAGTTTACATAGAAATTAACAATGATTTCCCCCCTAAAAAGGGACAAAAGACCCTTTTAGAAGCACCCGAATGCAACCAAAAGGAGAGGTGCACAACTAGATCCCACTAGGAGTCTAAGTACCAAATTTGAACTTTCTAGGACATTCCGTTCTTGAGTTATGCGACATACATACACACATACGCACGTACATACAGACGTCACGAGAAAACTCGTTGTAATTAACTCAGGGATCGTCAAAATGGATATTTCGGGTGTCTGTACGTTCATAGGCATATATCCACGTGCGGTCGGGTCGAAAAAAAGACTCAACATTCATTCGGGGGTGAAAAAAATGGAAATTAAGGCTGATTTTTGAGTGAAAATTTTTTTCGCGAATACAATACTTCCTTTTTTGTAAAAGGAAGTAAAAAAGAAACAATTTTAGGACACCTTTGATGACGTGAAGGTAAAAGATAAAGTTCAGTACACTCCTCCAGAATATTTTCAGAAATGGATGTTTCAAAAAAAATTTTTAAGTAAACGATCATCTGTGATGTTAAAGGGCGGAGGTTTCGGAATTAATAAAAGGGAAAGCGTCTGAAATACATCGCCCCCTTCTTGAATGCGCTCTAGGTCCGTCCTTGTGTGAATGTGACTGGTACTGCATGATAATCTCATCTACATTCTAGATTACTTTAAATTAATTTCTATTTAGTTCTTATAAACTTAAATATAATATGTTCTAATAAGAATATGTTCAAAATAAGGCTATGTGCAGTCTTAATAAGCTTTGTGCGCAACCTTAGCTGTCCTAACCGGTTTTAAATTTCGAGTGTGCTATTGTCCGTTTTTCACAAGAAGGCACTTGACTCCTTCTTCGTCACGTGGTATCCAATGATTCTACTTCGTTGTTTTTGGCAGAAGGTATATTCGGATCATAGTATTTTGTTGTAAAAGCAGCAGTTTTTAAAATGTAAGAATAACTAAAATGACAACAGGCAAGTGATGTAAAGTACACTAAGACTTTTTTGCACATTAAAATGGACGTCCAAGTTAAGGCTATCTGGCTATCTCATTTAGAAGCGCGTGGATTGCTTACTGATCACCCCCGCGTAAAATGGAACTCTGCGTTTGAAGAGGCGGGGCGAAGTGCCTTCTTGTGAAAAACGGACAATACTTGTATTGACCTCACATGGTGGTGTGAGGGTGGAAGGTGACCTCTCATCAGTGTTCAAAGAGATTGCAGAGCCTGAAAGGTTGAAAATCCTTGCTGAAAAGAATGACATTAAATGCACGATGGAGCTCCCAGACACATGGTTAAGAAGCAACAAAGAGACGAACGAAATGTGACGAGACAGGATTTGAAACTTGAACTTAGGGTGAATAAAAGCAACTCTATGCCGAAAAAAAAAAGTACACTCCTATGTTCTTACATGAAGGAAGTTTTTGACGGATAACTGCTCTTTTTTCTGCCCCACTTCTATTTTAATAGTGTTTTATTGGATCTATTAGAAGAAAACTAAAGAAGAAATCCCGAAGTATTGTATAATTATAAACATTGAGAAATACTAATTGTAAGAACTATTTAAAATGCATTATTAACCTAGTTAAAAGCTACCTTGATATTTAGGGTAAGTTCAATCCACGTGAGAAATTATATAAAATGTATTATTATATTAAAAGTAGGGTTGGTTGGTGTAAGTGGGACCCTTTTTGAGAACAGTTCGTTTTTGAAACCTTATACAAAAGATTTGAAGCAAAAAAATGTAAACTTATTGTCTTATTTTATATTAAATATTATTAATAAACAAAAGTTCATCATTTTTTTCTGAAAAAATGCTTTAAATATTCTTAACGACTATATTTTTAAAAAAGTCAGATGTCAGTGGGTGTTCCACTTACCCCTTAATATGATGTAAGTGGGCCACCCCCCTTTTATTTAAATTGAAAAGAAGCATATCTAAAAAAAGAATAAAAGGGGAGGTGGTTACTTGATTACTTGATAAGGTATGTAAATTTTTAGTATGAATTATTTTTTTTAAACGCATCCATTTATGAGATATTTACTGTCTTTTAATTTGTATGACGGAAAATTTTAAAACAGTAAACAAAACAATCGCTTCTCTGTGAAATTTATGGAAAGTCCATGGGTACATATTTTACTTTTCATAATACAATTGGATTAAGATCAATTTTGGTAAATCTGCCAAAACTGTAAGTTCAAAAAGAAATTGAAAACACTGAATAGCTGCGTCTTTTTCAAGTTGGCTAAGGAAGAACCATTATCACTTCATCCTTTGTAATAATTCCAACACTATCTGAACCAGGGGAGTTAAAAGTGTTATATTTCTATTCGCTTTTTCACATTCAGCAGTATTTCTTAAATTTGTATCATCAACTTCCAACGTTAGCCCTATACAATATTTTACGGTTTTCTTTGATGTAAGTTTCACAAATACATAATCACCTGCTTAAGCAGTTTTTGTAGCTAAACTATCAATTCCTACTAGGTCATCATAGTTGTTTGTATTTCATTTATTCAAGTATTTTATCAGCATTGCTTTTGATTTTTAAATCATCAATATTATGGGGGAACCCAGATGCGGATACAAGGGGAGGGTCATGGGGGTCATGCCCCCCCCCCCCTAAACCGTCGACTGTAGTATCCTTCCAAATTGTGTTCAAACATTTTATGAATAAAATGTTTACGATTTCTGTTGTTTTTTCAATTCACTAATTATTTTTGAAATTAAATTTTTGAAATTTCTTCTTTAATTGCTTATGAATTAAATTTGCAACCTTTATTTCTATTAGGAGCCCTACTCCAGACCGATTTCGTGCCTTTTATTGACAGCCAAGCATTGTAAGAAAATTTTCG